>NC_089498.1:14890000-15155000 GCF_036850765.1 Saccopteryx bilineata
CTATGTTCCAGCTCCACTGACCGACTTCTGTTTCTCAGAATGTGACTGTTTTCTCTCCTGGAAAAGTTTGCTCAGTTCCAATTTCTCTGTCTAGGATTTATGTCCATCATGCTTGCTTGCTTATTTATCAAGAATTGTCTGAAACAGTAACTCTTTGATGAATTCTGCTCTTTTTCATCCCCAACCCGAACCACTTTGCTTCCAATGTAGCTGTGGCAACTACTATGTTTACACAGTATCATCCTAGGTAAATTAAATTTGACAGCCTCAGGGCAATGTTCTGGGAATGTAGAACAACAGCCATCGAATTTCTACTTAATATGCACAATACTAACAGGAGAGAAAGGATAGGTGAAGAGAAAGGGAAAAAAAGGCAATAAAATAGACAGATACAAATATTACAAAGGACCATTTAAATACCTCTGGGGGAAAAAAAAGCAATAGAACACCCCACAATAAATCTTATGAAAATTCAAAGCAAACATATTCTATTGTCATAGAGATTAGCTAGATAAATTTTTGAAGGCAGTTAATTTTGAATAGGCTTTAATTAAAATAGTAGATGCTGATCAGTAAAAATGACACAGGTTACTTTAGCTCTTATATAGTCAGAGAAAAAGACTCCAACACAAATTCTTTTTCTAATCCAGGAAAACACACTTGAATTACTGCTAACGAGGCAGAAAACCACAGCTGTCCACAGCGACACCTTCGTTCTACCCTACATCATGGTCAAAGGCACACAATATAAATACACACATGTTTTAAAAATATATTTTGCTACCAAGGAACACAAAATCAATATTCCATATATTACAAAAAAATTTGACTGTCTTTCTATTATTTTCCCAGTATTTCCTTTCTCTTTCTTTTTTGACTTATTTATTTAGTTATGATATTAACTGTAACATTCATTTAGTATCATTTTAGTATGGTCAATTCCTTTGGTTTGTCCTTGGGAAAAAAACTAGAATAATACAGCTGAAACACAAGGAAGAACATAATAAGCTCTAAAACAGTATATGCATTGCTTTGAAATAGGATTAGCTCCTTTTAAAAGTGGTAGGATTTTTTTTTTGTACAAGAGATGTGAGAGTGGACCCCTGGGGATCTGCTTAATGGAGTTTGAGAATTACTGCTAGAAAAAAATTAAATTAAATTAAATTAAAAAGGCGGTAAGACCACAGAGAAGGGATGAACAAAACAAAACAAAAAAAAAGGAGAAAGTAACCAGTAAAAGTATATATATATATATATATATATATATATATATATATATATATATATATATATATATATATAAATTTTTCCAAAAACCTTGCTCATTTGAGGATGGGCAGAGGTGAATCGTAGTTCCCATGGTTTCAGTTTCTGATACATTCTTTGTGAGAGGCTAATTGCAGGGGATGTGAATTCAAGGATCAGAGTCCTGCATATTCTAGGGTTCACGGGATGACAGAAACCCTGATGGTTGATTAAAGGAGTGAAGAAACACAAACAGCCCAGAGGCGGACACCAAGTCTGAGGTGTGAGGTGAGGGGATCTCCATCCCCAGCCTCACCTCTTGCTACCTTCCCACAGTTAACCCCATTGCTGCCTCCAAGTCCCCTTCTCACCCCCCGAGTCCCTCCAGCTGCTGCTGTTGCTTTGATCGGAAACACTGCACCAGCCTTCCCAATAAATGTGTAGCGGGGGCCAAAATGCAAGGTCCAGGTATAATTATACATTTTCTAGCAGCCACACAAAGGAAGAAAATAGAACGGGGGAAGTTCATTTGAATGTCTGATTTTAACTCAATATATCCAAAATATTAATGTTTTGATTAATTGAAAAACTGAAGTATTAGCAAATATATTTTAGGAAAGTTTATGTAGGTCCTGGCAGGTTGGCTCAGTGGTAGAGCATCAGCCCAGCGTGTGGATGTCCCAGGTTCGATTCCCGGTCAGGGATCACAGAGAAGCACCCATCTGCTTCTTCCACCACCATCCCCTCCTGCAGCTATGGCTCAATTAGAATGAGTTGGCCCTGGGTGCTGAGGATAACTCCATAGCCTCCACCTCAGGCACTAAAATAGCTTGGTTGCCATACAATGAAGCAGCAGCCCCAGATGGGCAGAGCATCGCCCTGTAGGGAGCTTGCCGGTTGGATTCCGGTTGAGGCACATGTGGGAGTCTGTCTCTGCTTCCCTGCCTCCCACTAAATAAATAAATAAAAAAAATGTTTGCATAGATTGGACTGACTGGCATACCTGGATTTACACTGACCACGCCCCTGTCGCACCCTGGACAGTGCGATTCCCACGCTCTTCTTGGTATTTACTCTCCTACCTCCCCCTTTGCCGGGGAAGCTCTTCTAATCTGCTGGAACAGCCTGGAGAAAAGCTCCCCTTTTCTAACCAGAGATCAGGTTAGACCTCTGCATTATATATTCCATCGTGAGAGCCGTGTCAAGCTAATGCATAATACCACTTGGTGCCATATATTTAAAATCTACAACTCTCACTAGAGTGTAGGCTCCAGGACCACTCTCTTCAGAGGCATCCTATGTCCTCTGTGCTTCCATGACACTTGGAGTTCTGTTCCATGAAGCATGAGAAAGGTGATCTGGGCACCCGATGATTTGAAGGCAGAAGTCCCCATCTTTTGCCTCTGCCCTTTGAAGTTATCCCACAAAGCACCAGATTTTGAGCACGACCACATGTCCATAGACCTGCCAGGAGAGATTAGCTGCAAAACACTTCCTCTGGGTTGCCCTACTGACCTGATTCGTGGCTTGGCTCGATCGTATCCATCTGGAAGCGGAAGCGTGTCTGCCAAACGCAATGGTCAGAGTTTTGGCAGGGCTGAGATTGAGCTGTTCTTTCTAATGGGGCCTTGCTCACAGGTTTATTTACCTCCCGTGACCGCTTCTTGAATGTTACAGTAATGTCATGCTTGGCGGGGTGGAAAACCAGAGGTTTTGGAACGGAACAGACGAGTGTTAATTTGACCACTTAATAGTTTGTCAATTGCCGGACCACCTTGAGGCTCGGTGTTTTTAAATCTATAAAATCGGGACAATGATTTCGCTCTTACAGAGGTGCTCTGAGCATTGGAGAGACTGCCCTGTGTGGGGCGAGTAGGTACCACTTATTGAACTTTCCTTATCACAAGGCATTAATTAAGTCAAGTACTTGACAAAGACCATCTTTTTTTTTTTTTTTTTTGGAAAATATGACCTTCCATAAGCATCATTAACTATCCCAGCTGCACAGATGAAGAAATAAAGATTAGCTAGGTAAACTCATTTGCTTGATATGACAACCTAACAAGTAGAAGAAGTAGAATTCGTTGTTAGGCAACAGCCCCCAGGATTTGTATAATTTGCACCAGGAAAAACTGCCTCCTAGTGTCACTGCTGTATGTGTTGTTTCCTGGTTTGGGGGATGGGCTAGAGATAGACCCTCAGAATATCAAATGACAAGGAAAGATTTTCTGGATCTAGCGTACATCATTTAATACTCAATATCCTTGCAAACATGATGAAGAAATACACTCACCGGTCTGCTCTGGTCCTCATCTGCCCTCAGGTACGCTGGGTTTGCATTAGGAAGTGCATTGGAGCTGCTAGAGCTCAAAGTAATTGACGTTTACCAGGCTAAATGTTTTGCAGAAGAGTTCTATATTGATGTTCATTATCCTTAAAGTGCGTCCCTTTGGTATAGATGAATTAAACATGGGAATCTGTGCTTAAAGTATATAAATTGCCTGAAACAACATTTTCCAAAGGGAAACGCAGACCTACTTGGCTATTTGGCTCTGTGTGTGTGTGTGTGTGTGTGTGTGTGTGTGTGTGTGTGTGTGTGTTTTGCATGATGCTCTCAGTTTGCCTAATAAGGAAATCCACCTGCTAAGACTTCTTTTTAGGATGTGCTCTAATAAGGATTGTGCTTGGGACAAACTGAGTCAAAAACATTTTAAAAAATGAATGAACTGTTCTAGTTTACGTAGCTTATTTCCAGAGACATCAAAGGAAGCCCCCAAGGCATTAGGTGACTGGCAGTGTTCTCTGCAGACTCACCATAATGAGATCTCAAATCCAGACTCTTAAAGACAAGGAATCAAGAGTTTGACAACCCACCACTCAGTGTAAGCAAACACTTTCCGTGGAAACCATGTATACATTCCCGTCTTATGAAAAAGACATCAGGGTGAAGACTTCCATTGTGGCTGGCAAGTGAACACTCTCCTACTCAGAAACGAACCCGACTCTGCCACTACCTTGAGGAAGAACCTCGAGCAAACCCAGCAGTCTCGGAGCACTGGGAAGTAGATGCTTACTTGTACCACGATGAGGTTTAGAGGCACACATGGAGAAAATAGTAAAGGAAAAAAGGACTTTGAGACTTTTGGCTCACATTTCAGCATGACCGCTTCCTACAAGCATCCCCACCTATAAATATAAAATACTTTTGTTGTCAGAGTAATGTGAAGGTGAATTCATATTACGTGTCATGACTTGACGAGACACGAGTAATACATGCCACCCTCTTACCTTCAATATCTCACCCTCCACAACTCCACAATTCTGTAAGTCTAAACCTGGGAGACCAGAAGTCTTGATTTTCATTGAAAAGTCACTTAAATTCGCTGGTTCTCACTTCTAAATTTAATATAATAATTAAACAAGATCTAGATTGTGAAAGAGGTTTCAACCCAGGGGGCCCCAAACTTTTTACACAGGGGGCCAGTTCACTGTCCCTCAGACCATTGGAGGGCTGGACTATAAAAAAAACTATGAACAAATCCCTATGCACACTGCACATATTTTAAATTAAAAATCAAAACAGGAACAAATCCAATATTTAAAGTAAAGAACAAGTAAATTTAAATCAACAAACTGACCAGAATTTCAATGAGAACTATGCTCCTCTCATTGACCACCAATGAAAGAGGTGCCCCTTCCGGAAGTGCGGCGGGGGCCGGATAAATGGCCTCAGGGGGCCGCATGCGGCCCGCGGGCTGTAGTTTGGGGACCCCTGTTTCAACCCCTCTGGTATATTGATAATGGCCTTCTGGAAAACTCTTGAAAATATTTAAGGCTGTGTAAAGACTATAAGGAAAAAAAAAATGCTGTTATTAATAGTCTTCCAAGATATAGGCATGCCACATAGGTTCCATCCTTAGATAATTTATACTATTCTCTCCAAACCTTAATGTGCAGGTTGATGGGATTTGTTGAAGCTTACTGCTAGAAATCAAGTTTAAAAGAAAAATGAAGTGTTTCTTTAGTCATAGTACAGTGACAAGATGATGTCATAAATAGATATTAAGCAAGACACATATAATGTGCTGGGGCCGATGCTAGGAATAGTGAGAGATATAAATTTGAAGAAGACATTTTATCATCAAACAGCAAACAACTATCTAGAGGATGAATTAATGTACCTATAGACTCTTACAGGAGTCTAGGAAGTAAAGCATCAGTAAGAGAGTGTTTGGGGGCTAGGTGAAAAAAAGGTGGAAAGAATTAAGAAGTACAAATTGGTAGTCACAAAACAGTCACGGGATCAGAAATACAGTCAATAATACTGTAATAACTATGTATAGTGTTGGTGGTGCTAGATTTATCAGGGGGAATCACTTCATACGTTATATAAATGTCTAACCACTATGCTGCAAACCTAAAATTAATATTAAATGTAAGCTTTAATTGAGATATTTTCAAATTAATTTAAGAAAATAAGACATCGATAATATTCATGAGTACCATGGTGCTCTCAAAATGAACATTTGCAAATACACAAAAAAGAGTATTTCCACTAATCGTATGATTATTTTATTTACAGGTAATAACTACTTTTGTGTGCCTCATGCTGGGTGAAATTCAACCACTCATTGGACCTCACTATCAATTATAAATTAGGTAATAGTGTGATTTATACTTAGGGTACTTGAAAACCGAAGCTTAGAAAGGTCGAAGCATATGTCCATGGTTCCAGAGTATATATTGAAGCGTTGACTTGATTCAAGTTTCACTTGGCTACAGTTGGTTGCTTTTGCACACAATGTAAGATTTCCTCTTCCAAAAGTATGACGGGCAGATATGTGACAGAAGAAAGTCTGCTTCATCACTACCCAGCCAATGGCTGAAAGAGCGCTTTTCCCTCTGAGTTATTTTTACCCTCTCAATAAAAATAAAACAAAATTTAAAATATCTGTAACATCATTTTGAAAACCTATCTATCATCTATCTATCTATCTATCTATCTATCTATCTATCTATCTATCTATCTATCTATCTATCTCTATCATCTATCTAGCTATCTCTATCATCTATCTATCATCTATCTATCATCTATCTATCTATCTATCTATCTATCATCTATCTAAATTAAAACTGAAAATAAATCCAGAAGAATATACTGTAAGCAAACTTCTTTATTTCAGAATTGGGGAAAAAAATAGGCCCAGAATAAAAGTAAAACTTTCAAAAGTGATCCAAAGCTAGTCACTGGGCTATTTTCTAAACCCCTTCAATTCCAGCATACTCCAGCAGTGTGCTGGTTTAATTTACAACCTGAGTGAGAGGCGGCCACGCTGAGAATTTCTGGACCTGTACCGACTGCGGCTTACCTAGATTCCATTCTCAGGAGTCAGCAGAGTGGGGGGAGCAAAGGATGCTCAAAGGCAAAGCAAAGACCTGTATATAGGTCAAATTAATTTGAGTTTTGCCTTGATGGATGCCTGTGAGGAAACGGAACAAAACCAAGGAAAACATACAATTAAAACAGCAACATCAAAACAATTCAAACACCACAAGTAAGTTAAGGCAGAATACGGAGTGGAGCTAAGAAAGGAAGGTGTAGGGCGACCACCATCTATGGCCATAGGACCCGAAGACTCCTGTGGTGGAGAGCACCACATCCTGACTGAGTCCACGCCCATCTAAGAGTTCAATGGAGAATGCTGCGACGGTGGCAACAGCACGAGAGCAACAAAAGCACATTTAAGACATTGTCTGGCCTCTGGAGAAACACTCGGCACAAATATCCAGCATTGATTCACCTAATAAACAAAATTCTAAGGCTCTGACTCATCCATCTAACTTTTCATGGTGCTGTGTATACAATCAAATAGATTCAGGCACAGCTAACTTGAGTGAGATTATATCTCGACTGTTCTAGGTCTAGACTTGGACCAGATTATCAAGACGGTTTACTTAACAGTGAGTCCAGCTCAGAGTATTAAAACAGGGGTCTATATGAACCCATTCTCTAGTCATGGTGTGGAGGCTTCCCTAGTCTATAGCCGGGGCCCGGGGGCCTCAGCAGGAAGAAGAAGAGGAGATCGGGTGTGAAGGATTATGAGATACTGACAACGCAGTCAAGCATTTATTACTGTATTGCAAAACAGCCATTCCACGTTGTTGCTATTATAAATTGCGCTTAATGCTATGTTTCTGAGTTCTAAGGTTTAATTAGAATCTGCTTCTGTAATAGTGTATGAAATGAACTTTATGCTCTCATAAGGATCTCAAATAATAAGTAATCATCCAAGAAATTGAATTTTCCATAATAAAATAAAAATGGTCGTTTCAGTTACACTATGGATCTTAGATCTGGATGAAATTGAGGATAATTTTTGCTGAACTCCCATCATGCCACACTGAAGCATGGGAAGAACGAAGAAGGTCAGAGGGCTTGTTCAGGTCATACCACTACCGGGGAGGGCAAGGATCTTAGTCTTCTTGTGTTCTACACGAACTTTTCCATCAGACACCATTAAGTATTTCAAGACCATCACCATTTTCTCATCTTCCAAGATCAAAACAAGATGTCCTTTGAATCCTCTTTTTCCTTCTTTCCCTGTAGCTCTCTTCAGCTGACAAATTACTTAGCATCAAAACCATCAATGTTTCTCTTTGGTCCTGATGCTATATCAGAACAATCCTAGCTTCCGCCTCTTTTCCCTTTAATGAAATGGGAGCACTTTTATCCCTAGGGATTGGGTGGTTTTATAAAGAAAAATGGGCACTTTGCTGAGATTACAGAACAAAAATTTTAGGCAGGAAAAAACACACACACACACACAGACATATTTAGAACAATAACTTATTTGCAAAATCAATTTCCCTGACGTGACACTAATCATGTAATTTGCCTACTGTGCAACTTTCAACATCATCTAATTGCCAAAGAAATTAAGTCACAATTCATCAATCTGCTATTCAGGGGCTCCCCAGCATTGGCTGATGTATCTTTTGAGCTCTTCTCCTATCTTGCCCTGAAGCACTATAATGAGTGACTGGACTGAGTGGTAGCCATGACCGTTGCCCACCCTCTACACTCTGACACACTGTAAGTAATCAATATGTGTGCAGTAAAATAAACAGAATCTGTAGAGCCGGTGAGTCTGCTGCATTTTACAGTCGTTGTAAATTAATGCAGAAACACTGTGGTTCGTTAAATTGTTTTCCAGGGTTTGTCTAGGGATTGATTCCCTCTACGTGAATAATAAGTGGTTATCAGTTTTCAAAACTGAGCTGAGCTCTAAAATATTGGTCACAGGTTATTAAATAAACTTTTTTATTTCGAGTTGCTCCATGAATGTACACACTTCTCAGTCAAAGCATGAGGCTGTCCTTATTTTGTCTACACCAGCTTACCTTTAGAAGGTGCAGAGAAGATTATAAATATCTGTAGCTGTCAGGACAATGCAATTTGTAGCTTAAAGACCAGAATTAGAGCTCCAGTTTTGATAGCCAGTAGCTCCAGTTTTGTAGTTTGAAATGTGACCTCTTTACGGGAAGAATAAAAGGTTAGACAAAATTGCCTCTCTTTAATAAAGCAAGCCCATTACAGGAACGACAATGTTAAAATAATATGCCAACTCAGAAGCTTTCTCTAAATGAAGAGCGTGGTTGTGGAAGGGCACTTGGAAAAGGTCAAGTCTGGCATTCTTTTAGCATGGTCACTCATGTCATTTGAGGTAAGCAGGTTTAGCATGTTTCTTGGGTCAGACAAACTTGGTTTAAATAGAGTAATTATGACCTGGTCTAAACTCTTCATGAAAAACTGTGAAGAAAATAATAAGAGGTTAAAATACCATATGTTGGATAGAAATAACCAACATATGGTAGAATGGTAGCTTTTATTACCTGCGTCTTTTCTCTTCCTCTCTCTCCTCACTCTTAAACTCATTGTGTTTATCTCTCTGTCGACCATGATATAGTTCATGTATGTATGTAAGGTATAAGTTGGTGCAATATTGTGAGTTTTTTTCCAACATCAGTGCAAAGAACTCACGTGAAGCAGATATGAATGATGGCAGAATAAAAGATGTTTAGTGACTATCATTTTCACTAGATGTTGACTTTCAATTATCACTAAAAATTACTACTGAAAAAGTAGTAGCAAGAAAGAGCAAGAAGCATCAACTCCCATATGTGCCTTGACCGGGTAAGCCCAGGGTTTTCAATCGGTGACCTCAGTGTTCCGGTCAATGTTTCATCTACTGTGCCACCACAGGTCAGGCTTTATTATTACTAGTATTTATTTTTTGTTTCTTCATTTTGAGCAGAAAGAGAGAGAGAATCAGGAAGCATCAACTCTATATGAGCCTTGATCATGTAAGCCTGGAATTTTGAATCGGCAACCTCAGCAATCCAGGTTGATGCTTTATCCATTGTGCCATCAGAGGCCGGGCAAAATGTGCTATTTAAACTATGAGTCTGTTATATGTTTCCAGTTATAAGGGATACACTGCACACAAGTTTAAAGCAGCACACAGTGGTCGTTTGATCTTTTGGAGGGATGTGTATCATGTGAATCTCCCAACCCTGAGAATTTTCTTTACACTGGGTAGCCACATGGTTTTTTTTTTTTTCCTTAGGAGAAAATACAAGTTGAAAACAATTTCTTCCAGAAGAACTTGGCATGGGATGGAAGCTGGGGGAAAGGAGAGAGACTGGCACTTGTTAAGAACAAGTCATTAATTTCTGAGCAATGAGGCGTTGATGACCAATAGTTTATGCAAAGTGAAGTAAGCCTAACTAAATTAATATTGCTGAAGACAGCTGCCTACCTATGTTTCCCATTAGGATTCTGAAAAGACATTGCATTATATTGCAAAGTGGACTTTGTGATCAGAAAATCCTGGATTTCAATCTCCACAATCTATATTTTCTTGAACAATTCCTAGATTTTTCTGAGTTTTAATTTCCTCATCTAGAAAATGGTTAAAAAAATAATTCCACAGAGAATTGTTTCAAGAATGAGGAAAGATAATATATAGAAAGCAGCAGACACATGATATATACTCTAAACATAGTAGCTTATATTCTTATTGACTTGAAAGAGCTTGTTCTAGTTTACATACCAAACAAATCACAAGAAGGGCACCTGACCAGGCAGTGGTGCAGTGGATACAGAATTGGGCTGGGACACGGAGGTCTCAGATTTGAAACCCTGAGGTCACCAGCTTGAGCGCAGGCTCACCTGATTTGAGTAAGGCTCACCAGTTTGAGCCCAAGGTTGCTGGCTTGAGCAAGGGGTCACTCAGTCTTCTGTAGCCCTCCGGTCAAGGCACATATGAGAAAGCAATCAATGAACAACTAAGGTGCCACAAAACGAATTGATGCTTCTCATCTCTCTCCCTTTCTGTCTGTCTGTCCCTATCTCTCCCTCTCTCTGTTTCTCTCTGTCTCTGTCAGACAAAAAAGAAATCACAAGAAGGGCTTTTTTAACTCAGGACTGTACAATGAAAATAGAAAGATTGATTGAGGGTTTGTTTTTTTTCCAGCCCAAATCTTTAAATCTGTAAACCATGTTCCCTTGTTCACAGCTTAGTAACATAGTAATATTATGAATTGATTCCTATACTGTGCACTCTTACACATATACATATGCATGCAAATATTTTACCCTTTGTCTCTTTCTCAATATATAAATACAGTGCTAGGAGTCACAGTGAAAATAATTTATATTGTATTATAATTCTATTGTTACTCTATATGTATATGTATTAAAATAATGAGTTTATTTCTATATTATGTGTATGTGCATATATGCATATAAATAAGCAATATATCTCTTCACTACATATACACCACTGAAAAGGTACTTGGCATTAAGTGTAGTAAATACACATTAAATGATATACTTCTTTAAATTAAATAATCATCAAATTTCAATTGTAGCTTATTCCTAAAATTCTCTTCAAAGAAACAACTTTAGAAAGTTAACAGATAAAACTAATTAATTACAGTGGCATTATTTTCGGTTGGCATAAAGGTTGATTTTTCTAACTTGCAAATGAATCATTAAATATTAATACAGTGTTGTGCAAAACATTCATAAAAATAAGAAATAATTTTTGCAATATTGATGTTGAAGAAAAATAAAAATACAGGAACATATTTTTACTGTCAAACAAAATGGTACTTTCTAGATAAACTGTATCATCAAGCATTTTAAGTTGTATACGCAACAGTTTCATTGATTAGGTTTTTTAATAAACTTTGAACTTAAAGTAGTTGTAGATCTGAGGGAAACTGGTGAGGATGGCTTCGGGAGCTCCCACAGGACCACACCCAGTTTCCCTGAAGACTAGTGTTGCACACGGCACACTTGTCGCAGTTAATGAACCATGATTGTTATATTATGATTAGCTACAGTTAATGAGCACTTCACTTATTCAGCCCTTTCACCTGTTTGGAAATAAAAGCAAACATTTTAACAAAAACAATTTTGCAAATACTACACTTCCACTTTAAGACTTGTTTTTTTTAATTCTCTTTCGTAAAGCAAATCTGTTAATTTATTGCAATGTAACCTTTTTTTCATGTATCATGTTTTTGCTGTTCTATCCAAAAATTATGAGAAAACCCAAGGTCATCTAGATATTCTCTTGTTTTCCTTTAACAACTTGATAATGGTGTGTTTCACATTTAAATTGATAACTCATTTTGACTTACTTTTTGTGAAAAGTGTAATGCCTGTGTTTAGATTCATTCTTTTGCATTTGCACAGTTAATTGGCCCAGCACCACTTATGAAAAAGTACTATTTCTCCATTGAATTGCCTTTGTTTCTTTGTCAAAGGTCAGTTGACTAGGTTTCTACTTTGGGTTTTCCATTCTATTCCTTTGATCTAATTGTTGACATGCTCTTGGTTACTGTGGCTTTATAGTAAGTCTTGAAGTCAGATAATGCAACTCCTCCAATGTGTTCTTCTTAAGCATTATGTTAGCTACTCAAGGTTGTTTACCTGATCAATATAAACTTTGGGATGAGATGTTTGATATCTACTAAATAGTTTTATGGGAGAATGCCTGGGATTATATCAAATCTATAGATCATGTTCCAAAAGAATTGACATCTTACCAATATTGACTCTTCTAATCTGTGATCATGGATATCTCTCCATTATTTAATTTTTATTCCTTTTATAAGAATTTTGTAGCTTTTCTAGATCCTCTATATGTTTTGTTTTATTTATATATAAATGTTTCACTTTTTTTCAGTAATTTTGTAAGGCTAGGGTTCTCTTTTAGCTAAATCAATAAGAAAACAAAATACTTTTACTTACTCCTTGTCTGAGGCTTAGCCTTTATGTAGGGTTAAGTTTCTGATCTATGTCATTATTTTTTCTTACTGAAGAACTTCTGTAAACATTCCTGCCAGTTGTGCCTGCTGGTGTTAGTTCTTGTATGTCTGAGATGGGTTTAATCGCTCCTTCATTTCCAAAGGGCAATTCTCTGGGTAATAATTTTAGTTTGGTGATTTTTTTCAATACTTTAAATATTTCACTTTATTCTCTTCTTTCTTAAATAGTTTTTGCTAGAAAGTTCATTGTAATTCTTATCCTTACTCCACAATAGACAACTTAGCTTCTTGCCCCCCCAACTCTGGCTTCTCCAAGATCCTTTTTGGTTTTCTGTGGTTTGATAATGATATGCCTCGGTGTGGACGTATTAGTTTGTTGGTATATATCCTGGTTGGTAGTGTTTTCTGAAGTTCCTGAATATGTGATTTGATGTGTCATTCATTTTACTAATTCATAGTACTATATTTCTTCTGCTCCATTCTTCTCTTTTTGGGATTCCATATATACTGCTCCCCAAAAGTAAGGGATATTTCAAAATGAATATGAAGCAATAAAAAGAAGCATTTGATTTTTTTTATTAAACAAGAACATCAGAAAAGCAAACAAAGCCCTGGCCGGTTGGCTCAGCGGTAAAGCATCGGCCTGGCGTGCAGGAGTCCGGGTTCGATTCCCGGCCAGGGCACACAGAAGTGCCCATCTGCTTCTCCACCCCTCCCCCTCTCCTTCCTCTCTGTCTCTCTCTTCCCCTCCCGCAGCTCCATTGGAGCAAAGATGGCCCGGGCACTGTGGATGGCTCTGTGGCCTCTTCCTCAGGTGCTAGAATGGCTCTGGATGCAACAGAGCGACGCCCCAGAGGGGCAGAACATCGCCCCCTGGTGGGCATGCCGGGTGGATCCCGGTCGGGCGCACGCGGGAGTCTGTCTGACTGCCTCCCTGTTTCCAGCTTCGGAAAAATGAAAAAAAAAAAAAGAAAAGCAAGCAAGTGTTAGAAAGTTGTTCAATTATGCAAATGAGATGCAAAACCACTTTTATTTCATTGGTAAAAATGCACTGTACAAAAGGCTGATCCCCTGATTTTTGTGAGCAGTGTATCTGTGTATGATACATTTTGAAATTGTACCAGAGTTCTCAGGTGTTCTCTTTATTTGTGTTGTCCTTTTTTTTTTCAATTATATTTCCTCTCTCTCTCTCTTTTTTTCCAGTTTGGAAAATTTCTACTGACCTATGTGGGGACGCACTGATTCCTTCCCGGCTGTGGCGGCCTCCTGCTGAGCCTGTTACAAGAATTCTTCATTTTGGTTGCAGGGCCTTGAATTCCTAGCATTTTCCTTTGATTATTTTTCAGTCTGCATCCCTACGCTTCCATTAACCATCTGTTCTTACATGCTGTCTACTTCTCCATTAGAGGCCTTAACATATTAATCATAGTTATTTTAAATTCCCTGTCTGATAATTCCAACATCTGTGCCATTTCAGAGTTTGGATCTGATGTTTACTTTGTCTATTCGAACTGTGTATTTATTTTCTTGCTCTTCTTGCGTGACTTGTAATTTGCTGTTGTTTTTAAAAGATAGCTATGCACCAGATAACAAAAACTAAATAGGTCACTGGTGTGAGGAGTTACTTTCATCTGGCTCAGTGGGGGGCTATTTAAAAATATCTGTTGTAGCAGTAGGTCCCCAAGGCTTCAGTTCCTCTACTGTCTTTCCACCAGCTTCCTCCCCTGACCTCGGTCTTCCCTCACTACGTCCTCTGTCGGAGCCTGTGATATACTGGAGCTCACTGTGTGCGGTAGTGAGCTAGAGACAAGGTGAAGAACTTTCTAATGTTATTCCACCCTAATCTACTAGTCGTCCTCTGTCCCTGGCACTGTGACATTCACCGGTGTTCCTCAGCTCTTTGTTTCTCTTTTGGTGACTCGGGAAGCTTAGAGGCAGCTACAGTTGGCACAGTTCTCTTCGCCCCATTACATACAGCTCTGGAGAAGACATCCCTGTTTCACCTTGACAACCAGGTGAAGGAACCTGGTGAAGGTTCCTGGGTACAATGCCTCCCGACGTGCGGGAGTCCCTCTATGATGGCTTCAACCCCGGGGCTTTCTCATTCTTATTTCAGTTCCCAGCCGTCTCCCAGCAATTCACCAAACGTATCGTTCAAATCCTTCTCCCCGTTTATTACTCCGGCAACTTCTGCTCCTGGGAATCGCCACTCGGCTGCTCTGGCTGCTGCCGCTTCTCCAGATGTGGGGGTGGCCGTTTGCCCTGCGAACTCAGGTTTCTGGCGACTCTAAGAAAGTTGTTGATTTTCACATTCTTCTGCTTCTTCTTGTGATTAGGAGGTGTCGACTTCCAAGCTTTTATTTGTTTAAGATTTTATTTATTAATTTTAGAGAGAAGAGAGAGGAGAGAGGGGAGAGAGAGAGAGAGAGAGAGAGAGAGAAGAAGAAGAAGAAGAAGAAGAAGAAGAAGAAGAAGAAGAAGAAGAAGAAGAAGAAGAAGAAGAAGAAGAAGAATAGCAAGAAGCAACAAATAATAGTAGTTGCTTCCCACAAGATTTGAACGATACATTTGGTGAATTGCTGGGAGACGGCTGGGAACCGAAATAAGAATGAGAAAGCCCCAGGGTTGAAGCCATCATAGAGGGACCCCCGCACTTCGGGAGGCATTGTACCCAGGAACCTTCACCTGGTTGTCAAGGTGAAACGGGGATGTCTTCACCAGAGCTGTATGTAACGGGGCGAAGAGAACTGTGCCAACTGTAGCTGTCCCTAAGCTTCCCGAGTCACCAAAAGAGAAACAAAGAGCTGAGGAACACCGGTGAATGTCACAGCACCAGGGACATAGGACGACTTGACCCGGCAAGCCCGGGGTTTGAATCAGAGACCTCAGTTTTCCAGGTCGACACTTTATCCACTGCGCCACCACAGGTCAGGAGGCCAGCTTCCAAGCTTATTAGATGTCAGAGCTAAAACCAAAGGTTCATAGACAATATGTTTTCATCTTGTATTTGTACATTGTTTTCATTGGATTTTTAATTATGTGGCAAATATAAAACTCAGATACCCAACTTTATTTGTCAAAAGATAACAATTGTACATTTCTTTGAAACAGACTTTATTATTGAGTTCCTATCCCAAAGAGTGGCTGACTGGTAATTCCATTCAATTCAGAAATGGCGCGCCCTTCCCCTAGATGTCTGCCTGAGCTCCCAGGAACCTGCACAGAGGCCTATCCTTTGTGAGGCGAGGAGGACCCCCTGGCTGCTGGTTGTGATACACCCTTGGTGGCATTTACTGTGACAGTCTCGCCCCTACCAGATCTCTCGCCATACAGATAGTGCCTGTTCCTTCTAGTACCAGGGACATGGCCTCACCAGCTTTGCTGGTTCTCTCTGCCAGTTCTCAGTCACACCAGAAACAATCTGCTGACACCTGACTTGCACACAACCTTCGTGAGAACACCAGCCTGTGTCCCTGCGCAGTCACTCTGTCTCCCACAGAGTGGTTTTCAGTCTGCTGTGTCTAAGGCACACTAGGATGGACAGGGGGATCCCTAGGACTCAGTCTGGAAGTAACAGAAGGTCTTCCTGCCCCTCACGTCCCCAGCCATATCTGCAATTCCATCAATTATCCTCCCCCCCCCCCACTTCTCCAGCTCTACAAATGGCCTCCACTCAAGGCCACGCCAACACCCAGTCTCTCGTCACCTCAGTCTGAAGCCCTTCTCACCCAACTGCTAGAAACAACAACTGGCCGGTGGTATGAAAAATCAAGTCTGATTGATCGTGTACCCAAGCCAACCTACTGTTTATGAGGAAAGTACAGCAATTCCCCACATAACCCTGCTCACATGCATAGTGTCCCTCATTATAAACACCCCCTCCAACTGTTACATTTGTTAAAATTGATGAACCTACTTTGACACAAATTAACCCAGCCAAATGTCCATATTTGACATTTTGGTTCATTCTTGCCATTGTGTATGTTACTGGTCTGGACGAAAGTTTAATGACTGTATCCATCACCGTGGTAATATACTGAGTATTTTCACCCTGTGGAAATCCTTCTGTGCTCTGCCTAGTCAGCCTTCCCCTTCTTCCTCGCTAACCTCTAACAACCACTGATCTTGTTCCTGTCTCCATTAATGTCCATTCCAGAATCCTGTATAACTGGAATCCTACAACATGAACGTAACCTTTCAGACTATTCCTGGACTTTTTAAATTGTATGTTGTTATAGCTCAGAGTCTCTGGTCTTTATAATGTCTTGATCATCACAGATCAAGAAACAAAATTTGGCTTGCATCTATTCTCAGTAGCTATAATTCTATATTAAGTTGTGGATGGCATATTTCTGGTAGAAGGGAGCAGAGGCACTAGGAGTCATGGAGAAAGGAGGCGACGTCTAAGAAATATAAAAAAATTGTATCCATACACCATTCTATGGTAGCTTTAATCTACAAAAATAATAATAATTAAGCATGGTTTCATTATTGATAAAATAATTACATGGAAATTGAATAAAAACAATGCTAGTTTTCCAGATTTTAATTTTAATTTAAATAAACACTGACTCACAATTATTAGTGCATAGTATCATATCTATTAGTAGACTATAAGCTAACACCAAGACCCATAATGTATCTATTAATATACCTTCTAAAATATCTATCACTAAACTATATATGCAAAAGGAATAAAGGGTAATAAAGTTAAGAGCTTATCTGAGTAGTTAAAACCATAAGTTTCAGTGCCACTCATTGCTCCACAGTTGGTCTAACATGACATTGTGTTGAGTGTAGACTTTGGCAACTGGTATCCAATGAGTACCTTCTTTATACTGGGTGTAACTTAACCCTCAAAATTGTAACAAATGTTGAAACAGAGACAGTGTACATATTTACTATATAATTTGCCCAAGATCACTCAAGATGGCCAGTTTGCACAGTTCAGATTGGAATCATGGACATATTATTATTATTTTTTTATTTATTTATTCATTTTAGAGAGGAGGGTGAGAGAGAGAGAGAAAGGTGGGAAGAGCAGGAAGCATCAACTCCTATATGTGCCTTGACCAGACAAGTTCAGGTTTTGAACTGGCGACCTTAGCATTCCAGGTCAACGCTTTATCCACTGAGCCACCACAGGTCAGGCATCATGGACATATTATTGATTCCAGTGTTATTTTGCCTTCCTCTAGATCAGTATTCTATTGACACAGTTGTATAGATGTGCCCAATTGATTTGTCATCTCGTTAAGCAATACACACAGAACTCATGAATGAGACAACAGTGAAAATCAGGGCACATTACTTCTTCCCAATCATCTCAAGTCCCTTGTCCTTAACCCTCAAATCCTACCAAATTTAAAAATAAAACTATAAATAAGTGTAGCTCTAAATCAATTGGGACAAACTCTCGACACGCATCATCAAGGCTATCTTGCAAGTCCCTCCCCATCTTGCTATATTTCTTTAAAAAAAACACACATTATTATGGAATTTTCAATGGATCACGGAAGACTCTCTCTATATTTCTGTCTTTTGTCAGTACAGGCAGAGGAATTACTAGCACTTTTTTTTTTTTAAGAAGACAGTAGTGAGCAGTTTATTTTAGCTATGTTACCATAAATGCTGTTTTTCCCCGGCTTGTCGGTGTTCTGGGTTGGAGAGAAACACAATTAGTGGAAGAGAGAGATGGGTGCAGCAGGCTTTTCTTCACACTTTACAAACGGTTACAAAGTGATAATTAACAATGTGCTAAACGCTAGGTGATAACACTCAACAGAAAAAGGTGAAAATTAATTGTTTGAGATGCTGATATCACCGGGATGGTTCATTTCCTTAAAGGCAATTGACACAGACAAGAAATTGACAGTCTCCTGTTGTGAGGTGCATAATCCACTCTCATCAACTCCCTGGAATTGGACCACTCCTGGTCGTCACCATCATCTTCCATTCATGCCTCTGTTCATTCAGCACACATATATTGAACGTCAAATGTTGCGCCTCCTGGGGTAGACGCCGAGAATAAGGCGGCAAACAACAGACACATGGTTCCTGCCCTCTTGGGAATTTTTCTGTATCAGTTCTGTCCCCATTAACCTCATATTGTTATCTTCAATATCACTGTCCTCCCCATAATCCGATCATCATCATTATCATCATCACTGCCACTCACTCTGGGACAAATGTCCTATTAATTGTTAAGACGAGGCTGTTCCATCTGGTAGGGCTCTCTTAATGTTTGCCTCCCATTCTCACCTTTACAGTGTCAGTTTAGAAGGCCATTTCCTACAAAATCCTTCTCAAATCACCCCATTAAAAGGAGAACACGCCCCCAATTATTCTACATCACTTGACCTTGAAACATACCAGACGCTGAAACCATAGGTTCTAAATAAATGCACACAATAATGGAGATGCTTGTTCCCTCGCCATGCCTCTGAGGCTCCCTGCCACGCCCGGGGCAAGAAACAGTCACTGAAGGCGCCAGCCCTCAAACCAAGGGATAGCTCTAGGGTCTCACCTACAACCAAACTGCTCAGCCCTGTCACCCTCGGCATCTGATTTCATTTACAATTTTCTGTCCTGAGACGTCTCCCTCTTTGCAGCCTGGCTAGCTTTCTCTGCAGAGGCCTGTGTGACGTGTGCTACCCTTCCATCACTATACACCCAGATGCTGGTCATGGCTGAGCCCCTACAGGTTGGATGTGGGGACATGGGCAACCTCTACGGTAACACTGGCCGGGGTTTGATGAAGAGCTAAACCAGGGTGAGAGTAGTGGGGCTTGGGAGAGGGAGATAAATCCGAAAGACAAGGTACCAACCTATATGAAGGACAGAATCTAAAAACGATGCAGAAATTAAGAGAGGAGACGGACGGAAGAAGGCTGGTGACACTGACTGGAGTTGGTAACCCAGGAGGAAGAGGTGCACAAAAGAAGGGCATGGTTGGCCCCACCGTAGGTGTGTTGAAATCACTGCCTCTCTTGGAAAAAGCACTTTACATACACATGTGGTTTCTTATGTGGAATTTGCTCATGTGATTACGGAGGCTGAGTCATCCCACACTTCGACACTTGCAATTTGGAAAGCCAGGGGTAAATTCAGGCCAAGTCTGAAGGCTCGAGAATCAGGGGAACTTATGATATAAACCCCCGTCCCATGGCAGAAGGTGCTGAGACATGAGCCAGAGAAAACAAGGGCAAATTCCTCCTCCTTCTGCCTCTTGTTCTATTCAGGCCCTGAGTGGATTCAATGATGCTCAACCGGGACCGGATGCGGAGGGCCACCCACTGCACTGGTCATTCATGCCTCCATCTTGTTTTCCTCTCTAGATCCCTTTTCTGTCCCTCTCTGTCCTGCTCTATGTCCTCCCAGGGTGGCCAGTAGCTCCTGCATAGATAAACTTCCGTAACATCTTATTTCTCATTGAGTTTTCTCCCGGGGGGGGAGGGGCACTAGCTGGAGGCTAGAATGAGCCAGAACTGTTAGTCTGCTCTCCTTTGTGGGAGTCACCACTAAAGTCGCAGTTCCTTGTCAGTTCGCTTGGCCCACAAACTTTCTCTCTGAAGTCCAGATTCTATTCTGGACCACCTGGTGTTGTAACAGACTCAAGTCTTCCCATCCCCAGCATAGAAAACCATGCTTTGGGATCACCCTACACCTAAGGGTCCATGCCCAAAATAACCTCTTTATTAAATTACCTTCAATTATGCCAAATTGAATGTGCCATCTAGTTCGGCAGGAACCCTAATATGCAATCCTATATAAAATAGCAGTCTCTTAACTCTTATCCCTGAATAGTGCTTTATTTTCCATTAGGGTGTTAATTACCCTTTAAAATGATTGTTTTTGTTTACTATCTTACTCACTAATGCACTCTGCAAGCCAATGGGTTTATCTGTTCTGTTTGCTACTCTACCCTTCCCCCTAGAACAACGGCTGATAAATATAGTAGGTGCCCGGTATATACATGTGTAATAAACATGCATATACATCTTACACTGCACAGGTTTACCACAGCATTGCCATTTATCTTGATTTTATCATCTCTTCCTCCAATATTTTTTGAGTAAGAAAAACATTTATTGTTATATTCTAAATTGTTTTGATGCTATCACTGTCAGTAATCATTTCACCCATAAGCTTCACATTCTAATTAAACGTCGCATGTATATGTAATAAACAATGCAATTGTGCGCATGTAGGTGAGCGTGTGTATGACGGATACTCCAGAATTATTTTATTTCTTACATTTGTAAGTACTGAGCTTTTATTTACCAACAAGTATTTCAAAGTTTTGAAATTGATTGAATAAATTCATTTTTTTTCAGAGAATGCATATATTCCAGAAGGATATTGGAGGAGAAATTATAATAAAAGAGGAAAGCAGCGTAATTATCTGCATTTCAATTCTAACAGAGCCTTGTAAAAAGTACTATTTAAAAGCATATTACATCTACCAACAATCCAGAAAATATTCAGAGATTGCCAAAAAACCTCACATAATTGCATCTTTTAAAATATTAAGCAGTACGATGTGTTTCACTCGGAGCTATATTTGAGTATTTAAGCCTCACATATACATTTTTAATTTTGATTGCTCCAATGAGCTACATAGCTATTTGCTATGGATATACTTAAAAAAAATAGCAACACGGTTAACTTAACACTTACACTTGCCCACTGCATAATCACATGTGACATAGAATTATAAAATTACTGGCTCTTTCAAAAGAAATGGTCGATGATATAATAGAAGCAAGTATATGGCACAAATTCAGAATAACCTTTATAGTATTCCCATCAATGTTTGTAATAATAATAAAAGTATATTGCCTTGGATGAGTTCTTATAATGTACTAATGTTTTCCTATGAGTCATTTCATTTCATACTCACAACAAACCTATGAGGGACATTATTATCCTTAATTTTATATGGAAGAAAAAAAATGAGTAAAAAAGCAGTTAAAATCTCCCAGTTTGAGATCATCCCATAAAGTGGTTAAGCTATAGTACAGACTTGTCCTTTTACCAGGTGAAGTCAGATGAAATTTTATTTAAATCCTTTTTCATAGAAACTCTATGACCTTGGGCAGATCGTGTACATATCCTAATTCTCAGTTCTCCCAACCGTAAAATTGTGAGTAGTAATATCTGGGTTATAATACTTTGAGGAAGACTAAATTATATAATATAGAACTAGTCAAGAAGACATATACATTGTAGTAAGACCAATATAAGCAGAAAAAAATCAGGAAGTTGCAATTGTCCTTGTGTTATTACTTTGATTCTGAGTTCTGTCGTTTAGATTTGAATTGCAGTTGCAGTTCAGAATATTTGGTTCTATAGAATTGTGAATATATTGATAATTGTATTTCTTCCTCAACAATCTGGAATGTTTTCAAATCTTCCTTGGGAAAAAGATAATTGTCATTTCTGGTGATATGAAGATCAATGGTGATGTGTCCTCCATGGCAGTCTTTGCATACCGGGATGGTCACATCAATAAGCCCATTAGAATGAGGCACTACAGGAGACCTTTGCTTTATCCTACAAGTGGGAGAAAGTTACCCTGGGCTCAGAGAAGATTGGGTTTCAAAATCTTTTCCTTTTTTTTTTTTTTTTACTTTCTTTTCACTGAAATCATGAAACTTCCTAGCAGTTTCAGCTTCCTAATGTGCAACATTGGCTTCATTGTAAGTGTTTATTTATGCCTACAGGAGATTTAAGTGATTCATTCCCTGTATTAGTCAAGAAGAGCTTCGGTCATACTGGGTTAACAAGTAACCCTGAAGTGCCAGCATCGAGTCAGAACACAAGGCTGCCTCACGCCACATGCATGGCTGGTCCAGGTGACTGTCCGGACCAGCTGTCCTCTCGTATTAGCTCAGCCTTCTTGGCTGCCTCTCCTTCAATGCATGTTTCCACAGACACTGTGGCGGGGAAGCATGGCTCGGAGAGGTGAGCACCAACCATTTCATGCTTCCCCTTGAAACTGCTACATATAAGTTATATTTATATTGTATTATTTGAAAATACATCATACATATAATTTTGAAAAGTGGGAAACTTAACTCCTCCCATGGACTCAGTAGGTAAAACCCATCTATGGATGGACAGAGATTATAATTGACAGGGGGAGTGAAACTGTCAAACCGACGTTGATACGTATCACAGAGCAAATTTCTCCATGAGAAGGGCAGGGCTCTACGGGAAATTACTCCTCTGCTGTAACAGGTTGTTCTTAATCTTGAATATCATGCCGTTTCATATGCTCCCAGAGAGAACCAGAAAATCCCTACAGTGTCCAGGAACAAGTCTCCAGGCTGAGAAAATGATGGATACAGTTCAGAATCAGGCATTAGAACCAGAGAGGCTTACTGGGTATTCACGTGAAAACCAAAATGATTGTATTGCCATTTATACAATGGACAGAAAGAACAGATTCAAAGACACAAAGAGACACCCTTGCACACATTGCAGATAAAGGCTTCAAACGCAATGGGTGATCCTTAAATAACTGTAATATGAGACTGAGTAATTCCAGCAATTGTAATTTTGAGCTTTCCATAAGCAAATACAGTTTGAATTTTATGGTTTCACTCATCCGTTCTCAATTCTTTTTTCCTGTGTTCCTAAAGCCTGGTAGTAATGTACCTCACAAGCTCCACTAACAGATACACATGCTGAGAAAAACAGATGCTACTGGTTCACCAACTGGGTTCCACTTTAGCAGCATGTTCCTCCGTCTTCCGGCCATTTTTGCTGTTGACTGCTAATGGCTAAGACTAACACCCAGAGCAGTGTCCTTGACTAAAAGGAGAAAGTTTGCCAAGAGATGTCTGGACATTATATATCCAAGGTAGCTCGTAGCCAAAGAGTGTCTGATGTCATAGCATAGCATGTTGCCTACTTGCCATATATTTAATGAAATCCCAATCAAAATTCCAGTAACATTGGTTAAAGAAACAGAACAACAAAAAAGTCATCAGACTTGTACGGAACCACAAAAGACCCCAAAATAGCCAAAGCAATCCTCAGAAAAAGGAACAAAGCTACATGTTTCAAACTACCTGACTTCAAGTTATACTTCAGAGAAATAATAATTAAAACAGCATGGTATTGGCAGAGAAACAGACATGCAGACCAATGGAACAGAACTGAGAGCCCAGAAATAAAACCACATGAATATTGGCAAATAATTTTTGACAAAGGAGCCAAAAACACACAATGGAGAAAAGACAGCCTCTTTAATAAATGGCGCTGGGAAAACTGGAAAGTCACTTGCAAAAGAATGAAACTAGACAACAGTTTGCCTCCACGTATAAAAATTAATTCAAAATGAAGCAAAGACTTACATATAAGATCTGAAGATTTACACAAAAGAAAACATAGGTACTAAACTTACAAACTTTGGTCTTACAGAAGATTTTATCATTTTGACCCCAAAGGCAAGGGAAGTAAAGGCAAAAATAAATGAATGGGAATGTAAACTCGTACAGTCATTATGGAAGACGGTATGGTGGTTCCTCAAAAAATTAAGTATAAAGCTACCATATGACCCAGAAATCCCTCTTCTGTGCATCTAACTGAAATTTAAAAAAATATTTATTTGCAAAAATAGATGCACCACTACGTTCACTGCGGCATTATTTACAGTGACCAAGTCATTGAGACAACTGAGTGTTGGTTGATAGAGAACTGGATAAAGAAGTTGTGGGACATATATTCTATGAGGTACTACTCAGCCATAAGAAAAGATGAAATATTGTCATTTGCAACAACACCGAAGAACCTTGAGAATGTTACGCTAATCAAAATAAGTCAGAAAAAGCTAAGAACCATATGATCTCACAAATATGGGTCATTGAACACAGAAACTCATAGACACAGACAACAGTATGGTGATTACTAGAATCAAGGGGTGGGAAGGTGTAGGAAAGGGTAAAGGAACCAAGTATATGCTGATGGAAGGTGATCTGAGCCTGGGTGGTGAACACACAGTGCAATGGACAGATCATGTATCATAGAGAGGTACTCTGGAAAGCTATATAATCATATTAAACAATATACATCGATAAACTTAAATTAAAAATTAAAAAATACAGCCTGACCAAGTGGCAGCACACTGGATAAAGTGTTGACCTGCGGTGCTGAAGACCCATGGTCAAAACCCTGAGGTCATCAGCTTGAGTGCAGGCTCACTAGCTTGAGTATGGGGTCATCGGCTTGAGCATGGGATTAGAGACAAGACCCCACAATCACTGGCTTGAGTCCAAAGGTCACTCGCTTGAGGCCCAAGGTCTCTGGCTTGAGCACGGGGTCTCTGGCTCTGCTGGAACCCCCTGGTCAAGGCACATATGAGAAAGCAATCAATGAACAACTAAGGTGCCTCAACAAAGAACTGATGCTTCTCATTTCTCTTTCTGGCTAAAACAATAAAAAATATTGAATAAATTGAAAAAGACACACATATATATACAAAAAGGGATGTGTGTAAAAACAGTTTTGAGAGTTTTCTGTGACAGGAGATGGTAGCTGGACCCTGGAAACCATATCCCTGCCGACATTGTTTTCCAATCCTTACCTTTTCCCTCATTCCTTCTAGATTATTCCTGAGAGCCTACTTTCTTTCTTTTATTTTTTTATTGATTTCAATTTATTGTGTTTACATAGATTCAAGTGTCCCACCAAATACATCCCCCATCCCTGTGTTCCCCTCAACATCCCCTTTGCCCCTCTCCCCTAATGCCTATCCCCTTCCTTTCAGGACTTGCTGTCCTCCTCTCTATAATGCTGCGTTCTGTATATATAATTTCACCAATCTCTTTCCCTTCTCTGATCCCATCCTCTTATCCCCTTTCCCTCCATCTGCTTTTCCTCTGGTCCCTTTGATCCCACCTCTGCCTCTATTCTGGCCTCAGTTCACATTGTTCATTGGATTCCTCAAATGAGTGAAGTCGTATAATATTTTTCTTTTTCTGCCTGGCTTATTTCACTTAGCATGATAGTTTACAGGTCCATCCACATTGTTGCAAAAGGTAAGATTTCCTTATTTTTCATGGCCATGTAGTATTCCATTGTGTATATGTACCACAGCTTTTTAATCCACTCATCCACTGACGGACACTTGGGCTGTTTTCAGATCTTGGTTATTGCAAGCATTGCTGCAATAAACATGGGGGTGCATTTCTCTTTTTGAATCAGTGATATGGTCTTCTTGGGATATAGTCCTAAAAGTGGGATGGCTGGGTCAAAAGGCAGTTCTATTTTTAAATTTTTCAGTAATCTCCATACATTTTCCACAGTGGCTACACCAGTCTGCATTCCCACCATCAGTGCAGTAGGGTCCCCTTTTCTCCACATCCTCGCCAGCACTTACTATGTGTTATTTTGTTAATGAGCGCCATTCTGACTGGTGTGAGGTGGCATCTCATTGTGGTTTTAAATTGCATTTCTCTAATGATCAGTGATGTTGAACATTTTTTCATCTGCCTATTGGCCATCTGTAGAGAAGTGTCTATTCATCTATTTTGCTGATTTTTTGATTGGATTATCTTCCTGGTGTTGAGTTTTACAAGCTCTTTATAAATTTTGGCTATTAACCCCTTATCAGACATATTGTCAAATATGTTCTCTCATTGTGCGGTTTGTCTTTTTATTCTGTTCTTATTGTCTTTAGCTGTGCAAAAGCTTTTTAGTTTGATATAGTCCCATTTGTTCATCTTGTTCTTTATTTCACTTGCTTGTGGAGATAAATCGGCAAATATATTGCTGTGAGAGATGTCAGAGAGTTTACTGCCCATGTTTTCTTCTAAGATGAATATAGTTTCATGACTTACATTTAAGTCTTTTATCCATTTTGAGTTTATTTTTGTGAATGGTGTAAGTTGGTGCGCTAGTTTCATTATTTTGCAGGAAGTTGTCCAATTTTCCCAACAACATTTGTTAAAGAAACTATCTTTACTCTATTTTATGCTCTTACCTCCTTTGTCAAATATCAATTGTCCATAAAGGTGTGGGTTTATTTCTGGGTTCTCTGTTCTGTTCCATTGATCTGTATGTCTGTTCTTATGCCAGTACCAAGCTGTTTTGAGTACAATAGCCTTGTAGTATAACTTGATATCAGAAAGTGTGATACCACCCACTTTATTCTTCTTTTTCAAGATTGCTGAGGCTATTTCTTTTTTGGTTCCATATAAATTTTTGGAATATTCGTTCTATATCTTTGAAGTATGTCCTTGTATTTTAATAGGAATTGCATTGAATTTATAAATTGCTTTGGGTAATATAGACATTTTAATGATGTTTATTCTCCCCAACCACGAGCACGGTATATGCTTCCACTTGTTTGTATTTTTCTTGATTTCTTTTATCAATGTTTTATAATTTTCCAAGTTCAAGTCATTAACCTCCTTGGTTAAATTTACTCCTACCTACTTTATTTTTTTGTTGATGTTGCAATAGTGAAGGGGATTGTTTCATAATTTCTCTTTCAGACAGTTCATTATTGGTGTATAAAAATGCCTCTGATTTCTGAGTATTAAGTTTATATCCTGCCACTTGCTGAATTGATTTATCAGGTTCAGTATTATTTTGACTGAGACTTTAGGGTTTTCTATGTACAGTATCATATCATCTGCAAATAAGGATAGTTTTACTTTTACTTTTCCAATTTGGATGCCTTTTATTTCTTCTTCTTGTCTGATTGCTGTGGCTAGGACTTCCAGACCTATGTTGAATAAGAGTGGTGAAAGGGGCCACTCCTGCCTTGTTCCTGATCTTAAGGGGATTACTTTTAATTTTTGCCCATTGAGTATGATGTTGGCTGTGGGATTGTCATAGATGGCCTTTATCATGTTGAGGTATGTTCCCTATATTCCCACTTTGCTGAGAGTTTTGATCATAAAAGGATGCTGGATATTTATCAAATGCTTTTTCTGTATCTATTAATATTATCATGTCATTTTTCTCCTTCCTTTTGTTTATATGATGAGTCATCTTGATTGATTTGAGAATATTGTACCAGCCTTGCCTCTCCAGAATAAATCCCACTTGATAATGCTCTTGAATTTTTTAATTTTAATTTTTTTTTTTTTGTAATTCTCTGAAGCTGGAAACGGGGAGAGAGAGTCAGACAGATTCCTGCATGTGCCCGACTGGGATCCACCCGGCACGCCCACCAGGGGCAATGCTCTGCCCACCAGGCGGGATGCTCTGCTCCCTCCAGGGTGTCACTCTACGGCGACCAGAGCAACTCCAGCACCTGGGGCAGAGGCCAAGGAGCCATCCCCCTCCCGGAGCCTTGGCTGCGGGAGGGGAAGAGAGAGACAGAGAGGAAGGAGGGGGTGGGTGGAGAAGCAAATGGGCGCTTCTCCTATGTGCCCTGGCCAGGAATCGAACCCGGGTCCCCCGCACGCCAGGCCGACACTCTACCGCTGAGCCAACCAGCCAGGGCTCCTCTTGAATTTTTTAAATAGCTTGAGAAGGATAGGAGTTGGTTCTTCTCTGAATATTTGGTAGTATTCACTTGTGAAGGATCTGGCCCAGGGCTTTTGTTTGTTGGGAGTTTTTTGATAACTGTTTCAATTTCATTTGTTGTAATTGGTCTGTTTAGGTTTTCTGATTTTTCCAGATTGATTTTTGAAAGATTATATGTTTCAAGGAATTTGTCCATTTCACCTAGGTTGTCTAATTTTTTGGCATACTGTTCTTCAAAGTATTTTCTTACAATCCTTTGTATTTCTGCTGTGTCAGTTGTTACTTCTTCACTCTCATTTCTAATTTTATTTCTTTCTTTCTTTATGAGTCTGGTTAAAGGTTCATCAATCTTGTTTACCTTTTCAAAGAACCAGGTCTTGGTTTCATTGATCTTCTGTATTGTCTTTTTAGGCTCTGTGTCATTTATTTCTTCTCTGATCTTTATTATTTCCTTTCTTCTACTTCCTCAGGACTTTACTTGCTATTCTTTTTCTAGTTCTTTCAGATGTAGGGTTACGTTGTTTATTTGAAATTTTTCTTGCTTCTTAAGGTATGCCTGTAATGTTATGAACTTCCCTCTCAGGACTGCTTTTGCTGTGTCCCATAAATTTTGAGTTGTTGTATATTCATTTTCATTAGTTTCAAGGAAATTTTTGATTTCTTCCTTGATCTCATTGTTAACCCATTCATTATTTAATAACATGCGGTTTAGTTTCCAAGTGTTTGAATGTTTTTCAGTTTTTCTATTGTAGTTGATTTCTAGTTTCATGCTATTGTGATCCAAGAAGATGCTTGATATGATTTCAATCTTCTTAAATTTATTGAGACTCATTTTATGTCCTAACATGTGGTCTATCCTAGAAAATATATCATGAGCACTTGAAAAGAATGTATTTTCTGCTGCTTTAGGGTGAAAGATTCTGATATCTAGTAAATCCAGCTGATCTAGTGTGTCCTTTAAGGCTGCTGTTTCTTTGTTAATTTTCTGTCTTGAGGATCTATCTAGTGATGTTAGTGGGGTATTGAAATCCCCTACTACTATAGTATTGCAGTTGATCTTGCCCTTTACATCCATCAAAATCTGCTTTATATATTTAGGTACTTCTATATTAGGTGCATAGATATTTATAATGGTTATATCTTCCTGTTGCATTGCTCCCTTTATCATTATGTAGTGATCTTCTTTATCCCTTAAGATAGCCTTTGTTTTAAAGTCTATTTTTTTCAGATATAAATATTGCTACCCTAGCTTTCTTTTCATTTCCATTTGCATGAAATATTTTTTTCCATCCTCTTATCTTCAGTCTATGTGTATCTTTTGTTTTGAGGTGGGTCTCTTGTAGACAGCATGTGTACGGGTCCTGTTTTCTTATCCACACAAATACCCTGTCTTTTTTTTTTTTTTTTTTTTTTTTTTGTATTTTTCTGAAGCTGGAAATGGGGAGGCAGTCAGATTCCTGCATGCGCTTGACCGAGATCCACCCGGTACACCCACCAGGGGGCGATGCTCTGCTCATCCAGGGCATTGCTCTGTTGTGACCAGAGCCACTCCAGCGCCTGAGGCAGAAGCCATGGAGCCATCCTCAGTGCCTGGGCCATCTTTGCTCCAATGGACCCTGGCTGTAGGAGGGGAAGAGAGAGACAGAGAGGAAGGAGAGGGGGAAGGGTGGAGAAGCAGATGGGCGCTTCTCCTGTGTGCCCTGGCCAGGAATCAAACCCAGGACTTCCGGATGCCAGGCTGACGCTCTACCACTGAGCCAACCGGCCAGGGCCACCCTATGTCTTTTGATTGGAGCATTTAATTCATTTATATTTAAGGTTATTATTGATATATAGTTGTTTATTGCCATTTTATTCTTTAAATGTACATTCCTCTTTTACTAGATTTTCTCCCCCTTTGTTCTGTTTACAACATGCCCCTTAACATTTCTTGCAGCATTGGTTTGGTTGTAGTAAACTCCTTGAGTTTTTTTTATGTCTAGGAAACTTTTTATTTCTCCTTCAATTTTAAATGATAGCCTTGCTGGATAAAGAAGTCTTGGTTGTAGGCTCTTGTTTTGCATTACTTTGAATATTTCTTGCCATTCTCTTCTGGCCTTAAGTGTTTCTGTTAAAAAGTCGGATGTCATCTTTATGGGGGCTCCTTTGTAAGTGATTGACTACTTTTCTCTTGCAGCTTTTAGTATTTTTTCTTTATCTCTTAGCTCTGGTATTTTAATCATGATGTGTTTTGGTGTAGTTCTCTTTCGGTTCCTCCTTAATGGGGATTCTCTGTGCTTCTTGAACTCGGGCTTATAACTGACCCTTAGCAACCTTTTTGGAGTTATAGGCAATTGAGAATTTGTGGCTGGCTCTGCTGGGCCCTGATGCCATTGAAAGTATAAGCTGCACTCCTAGGCTGACTTTTATCTACTCTTGGCCAGTGTGTGTGGCCTCTCTATTCCGGAGGTGTGGTCTTTCTGCCAGCCCCCCACCACCACCACTGCCTCCTCAGGCACTCAGGCACCGGCACTGCAGGGTGTGCTGGATCACGTCCGCAGCTCTGGCTGTCCTGTGGGTGCCGGGCACTTTTTGCCTCACTGGACTCCGCCCCCCACAGGCACGCAGGCTGCCTCGCCAGCTGAGAGCCCTCTTTCAATAAAAATTACTTTCACAAGAAACCTTGTCTCAGGTGCTTCTTTCAGGCACAACCTATGACACTGAGTATGCTCAACTTTATTCATTCTTCAATATTCTAGCGCCTTGACCCCGGTAAGTGCTGCTCTCACAGAAAGCAATCTCTCCAAGGTTATTCCAGCATGGGTTTACTATGCATTAGACAAATAAGCAATCACAAAAGTAAACTATAAAGGCTTAAAACAATATCACCAAGCCCGAGGCTCTGCGGTGAAGTGCAGGTTATTGATGTCCCACATACTGTGTCAACAGGCTGTTCTGGAGAAGTCAAATAGATAGAAGGTGATGCCACTGTGTTTATTTCACCTGCTAATTAAAACTGTAGTGGGTTTTGATGAGTAGACAATAATTCTTTTTGAGAAGGTGAGCATTGCTAACCTCTTAGATCACTGGGATGGTAACACTGAGAAAAGTTTTATGAAGTTTATGAGAACACAGTGGAGTATGCAGTCCTGCTATGTTGTCCTTGTTGGGGTCTCAAGTGTAATATGTCATGCTCTGAAGGTACATTCTAAGAGACATGTAGGAAATATGATGTCCAGAAGAAAAAGAAAAACATGAGAGTTTTGGAGGCATGTTATGTATAAACATGCATCATATGAAGAGTTATGGACATATCCTGAATACTTCCCATTATGGCCAATCAGTATCTACTCATTATATCAGGAACATGTATACAAGAAATACTTACTGAGTAATCTGAATTAATTGCTACAAATACACATTTTCTAATCAAGTAGAATTAAAATTCATTGATTAAACCTAATAACACTTCACAAATTATTTACTGATAATTTTAAAAGCCAACTCCTTTAATCATATTTCTATTAAAAAGCCAGAATGGATGCTAGGATCTGAGGTAACATTTTAGTTACTATTAAAACAATGGATATTATTCCCCTATGACAGAGGTCCCCAACCTTTTTTGGGGCCACGGACCGGTTTAATGTCAGAAAATATTTTCACAGACCAGCCTTTAGGGTGGGATGGATAAATGTATCACGTGACCGAGACAAGCATCAAGAGTGAGTCTTAGACGAATGTAACAGAGGGAATCTGGTCATTTTTTAAAAATAAAACATCATTCAGAATTAAATATAAATAAAACGGAAATAATGTAAGTTATTTATTTTTTCTCTGCAGACCGGTACCAAATGGCCCACGGACCAGTACTGGTCCATGGCCCGGGGGTTGGGGACCACTGCCCTATGAAACATTGATTATATTGACAAAATAGAAGTTAGAAACCCATATACTTAAAAAAACCCAACAAACTGTGGGTTCAAACACCAAAGAGAGACCCTAAAGAGTACCAGAGGGATGAAGACCCCATTCCCATGTTCAGTGTGCTGCTTTGAACATCTGACTGTCACTGCCACATTCAGTATCATCCAGAGATAAGATGAACTGTGTCTCAGGACCAACCTCAGACATATAACCTGAAGTGTTTATAACCATGCAGAGTCCCAAGCTCTACCCGGACGAATAGTGTCAAACCCTGGGGAATCGGTATAGGAATTACCGAGTCTCCTGATGAATCCTAATACAGGTTAACTTTAAGAAACACTGGAATCCTATCTTCTGAGCCTAGATTGATTGATTCTAGCGACATTGCCAGAGTAATCATGAAGAATCACCAATTCATTTCTTATCTTTTATTACCTGGAATGTTGAAGAAGTTTTCTATCAAAAAGCTCAGTAGCCAATGGTTGCGAAACATTTTTCAAACTAATTCACCTAAAACAATCCCTCCAAATGTTCATGTTATCTTCCCACTACCATCTCCTTATCTAAAATTTGCAATCATAATAAAAGTCCACAAAACAAATTGAAAGAGTTGAAAATAAGAGGCACAGTGGTTATACCAAGCACTAAATAGAAATACGTTATATTCAGCTGTGGGAAAGAATCAGCATTACTCCAAGGAGTTAGCACTCATGGAACGTGAAGTGAGATTTCTTTTTCACCTGATCAAATGCTGGAGCAAGTAATTTAGACCTTCTGAGCTTCAATGCACTGATATATATATATATATTAAGAGAGAAAGACAGACAGACAGACAGGAACAGACAGAGAGGGAGAGAGATGAGAACATCAACTCGTAGTTGTGGTACTTTAGTTGTTCATTGATTGCTTTCTCATACATGCCTTGATGGGGAGGGGACCCCAGCTGATACAGTGACCCCTTGGTCAAGCCAGTGACCTTGGGCTTCAAGCCAGAGACCTTTGAGCATAAGCCACTGACCATGGGCTCATGCCTGTGATCCCACACTCAAGCTGGTGAGCCTGCTTTCAAGCTGGCAAACTCGGAGTTTCATACCAGGGTCCTAAGTGTCCCAGGTTAATGATCTGTCCACTGTGCCACCATCTGGTCATGCACTGTTTGATAAACTAACAAAAATATTCATACAATATATATGTGTGTGTGTGTGTGTGTGTGTGTGTGTGTATGTGTATGTGTGTGTATGTATATATGGTCACATTTAATATATTCTGAAACCCTTGAGATGGCATCCATTACTATTTATTGCATTTGATTTAGCAGATGAATAAACAAACAGAGAGCATTAAACTAATTAAACTAATTTTACAAAGAGACCCAGAGAGTGAATTGAAGAACTTCACTCTGGTCTTAATAGTCTAATTCCAGCAAAGAAAAGTTTGGATACTGAATTATCTATACCTCCAGGTGTTATTTCCATAAATTAATTCATGGAATGTACCATGTACATCATAAGCAATCAAAATTATTAAGCTACCCATGTATCTCCCTTACTTTTTTGGATTAAACTGAACAACTGATGATTGATAATTATCGTTAGTCTATTAGCAACACCAATTCTAGTCTCAAGTCCCAACTGATTCTCTTAAATAACAATGTGTAATCCTTGCGATGAACTTTGAGTCAAGCAACGTAGTAAACCAACGTCTTCCTCACAAAGGGGCTTTATGTAATTTCACTAGATTGTGATAAAACTGGACTATGCACTATGCAAGGGGATCTGTCTATGTTTCACCAGCACAGAGTTAGATATCAGTGCAAAGTGTGCATCTTAGTTACCTCCACACATGGGCAGTATGCAAATGATGTAGTATAGAGATATGATTACTGGAGTGGTATATGCTTGAAATCCAAGATTCTGCATGGTGTGTGTTTGTGTGTGTGTGTGTGTGTGTGTGTGTGTAGACACACAAGCTCTGCTGATCCAGCGTTTCTTATGGTATTTGACTCTCCAGAGACCTAGAACTGATATTATATGAAGCACTTGACAATTCAAGTAAAAGATAATCTCATTTTCCACCACAAAACTGGTCAATAATAAATGAGTTTTTAAATTTAAATCAAAACAACAGATTTCTCACAGTTTATTATTGATAAGGTATACTTATCCTAACAACATTTTCAAGGGATAATGCATTATTTACTGCCACTACTAATAGAAACCCTAACATAAATGAAAGGATTAAACTAAAAAATGAAAGAAAAATAAAGAGGCCTGTGCATGTTAAACTTTCCACAAGGTAGTTTATTTGGAATCTGGGTAGAGAAAATATATCATAAAATTTGTTACCAAAATTTTTTTAAAAAAACTACATATTTTTACACTGGTTCATTAAACATAAGTTTCTTATAATGGCTCAAGTTCTACAGCCCAACACTAAAATGTCCAATAACTATTCACTATGAATCCTGGTCCGCACCGCTGGTCTGACTGATACAATATTCAGAAAGTGACAAGGAGCTCTCCACAGTAATAAAGTTATATGAGGCCAGAATATGACCACAGACTGATTGCATGATTTTACTATTATTTTACTTTTTTTTCCAAGAGAGTTTTGACTTTCATTTTAAATTCCATATTTTTAAAATGCAGGATTCATATGAGTGTGTTGGTTAGAATTTTTTGTTGAATGAAAATATGAATATATGCAGGGTCTTAAGAAAGGAAAAAGCAATGGAGAAAGTGAGATATCTAATGAACACAATGATTGTAACTAAAAGTAAAATTATAGTGTGATTATAGTATGGGTTTATTGTTTTGGGGTTTTTTTTTAGTCTCTAAAATATGTTAGACCTTTAGCTTAACATACCCTTTTAAAAACTTTATTTTTAATTGAAATTCATTGTGATATAACTGTAGGTTTACATGTAGTTGTAAGAAATAATAGAGAGGCCACCTGTACACTTTGTCCTGTTCCTTCTAACGAGGGAAAACTAGTATAATATCACAACAAGGCTTTCATGTTTCATTTATACTTCTGAGTGTGCGTCAGTGTGCATGTCTGTGTGTCATTGAGTTCTACATAATTCTGTCACCGCATATAGACTTGTGTAGCCCCCACCACAGTCAAGATCATAAACAGTCCTACCACCACAAGGATCCTCTAGATCAGTGGTCCCCAACCTTTTTTTGGGCCATGGACCGGTTTAATGTCAGAAAATATTTTCATGGACCGGCCTTTAGGGTGGGACCGATAAATGCACAAAATAAAATTATGCGACCGGCATAAAAACTGTGGTATTTTTAAATATAACTGTTGAACTTACGAGACAAGCGTCAAGAGTGAGTCTTAGACGGATGTAACAGAGGGAATCTGATCATTAAAAAAAAATAAAACATCATTCAGACTTAAATATTTATATAAATAAAATGGAAATAATGTAAGTTATTTATTCTTTCTCTGCAGACCGGTACCAAATGGCCCATGGACCAGTACCGGTCCATGGTCTGGGGTTGGGGACCACTGCTCTAGGTTGCCTAAACACCCTCATCTTTCTGTCACCCCACACTCCCTCCACCCCTACCAAGCATACTTCCTCACAGCCACTAACCTCTTCTCCATTCCTAAGATGGTGTCTTTTCAAACATGTTGGAGGAATGAGATCATGCTGCATGGGACTTGCTGGGACCGCTTCTTTCATTCACTGCAATTCCCCCAGAGACGCATTTAAAGTGCTGTGTTTATCAAGAGTTCATTGATTTTTATTGGTGAACACTGGCATGCCTATTCCACACCGTTTGTTTAGCCATTCATCTATTGAGAGACATCTGGACCGATGCCAGTATTTTGGCTGCTACAAATAAAATGCTAGAATGGGTACAGACAGGGTTTTTCCTGTGTTTGTGTGTGTGTGTGTGTGTGAACGTGAGAACATAAATTTTCATTTTAGGTGGATACATGCCAATTGCTGGGATGTATGGTAGTTACACGTTTACTTTCATAAGAAGCTGCCGAAATGTTTTCCAAAATTGTCATGATCATTTTTCCATCCCCACCAGCGATGTTGGAGTTGACTCAGTGTCACCACAGCCACACCAGCCTTTTATGCTGTCACTATTTTTATTTTAGATGTGGATGTGGAATTCTGTGTCATTATGGTCCTAATTTACATTTTTCTCATGGCTAAGGGTGTTAAACATCTTTTCATGTGATTATTTGCCATCTGTCTACTCTTTTCAGTGAAATGTCTATTCATGTCATCTGTCCATATTCTAAGTTGACTGCTAGAAAACATTGTCATGGTGGTTGGGGTTCAAGAGTTTTAAAAAATATATTCTAGATACTAGACTTCAGTCAGTTATGCCATTTGCAAATATTTTCTACCGCCTGGAGGTTCTCTTTTCATCTTCTTCACACAGGTTTCAGGAAAAATAAAAGTTGTTTTTTGTTTGTTTAATTTGAAGAAGTTCAATATTTCAATTATTTTTATTTTTTTATGGATTGTGCTTTTGTGTCAAGCCTAAGAACCCCACCTAGATGCGATTCTGACAATATCCTCTATTTTTTTTTAAAGTTTTGCAGTTTTACATTTCAATATGTGGTTCATTTTGAGTTGATTTTTGTGAAGTTGGAAATTTTTTTTTTTTTTTTTTGCCTCCGCATATCCAAATGTTGCCGCACCATTTGTTGGAAGAGTCTCCTTTCTCCATTGAATTGTTTCTGCACTTTGGTCAAAAGTCAGTCAAGCATATCTGTGTGAGTCTACAGTGTGTCCGTAAAGTCATGGTGCACTTTTGACCGGTCACAGGAAAGCAACAAAAGACAATAGAAATGTGAAATCTGCACCAAATAAAAGGAAAACCTTCCCAGTTTCTGTAGGATGACGTAACACCATGTATACAGTGAAGCAGCCCACAGCCATGCCAGTCAAGATGTGGATGGTACAGAGGGAAGTTCAGTGTGTTCTGTGGCTCGCTAAATTCGAATCCGTGACCAAAGTGCAACGTGAATATCGGCACGTTTATAATGAAGCGACACCACATAGGAATAACATTACTCGGTGGGATGAGCTGTTGAAGGAAACCGGCAGTTTGGTGGAGAAACCCCGTTCTGGTAGGCCATCAATCAGTGACGAGTCTGTAGACGCTATACGGGATAGCTACCTAAGGAGCCCTAAAAAAATCTGTGCATGAGGCCACATTGAACTGCACTGAATAGGTATAAAACTGGAAGGCTTTTCCTTTTGTTTGGTGCAGATTTCACATTTTTATCGTCTTTTGCTGCTTTCCTGTGACCGGTTAAAAGTGCACCATGACTTTACGGACACACTGTCTTTCTGGGTTCCCTGTTACACAAATGCATATGTTGCCCCTTTCACTATCTTCTACACTGTCCTGATTACTTTAGATACATGCAGTAGGTCTTAATATAGGGTAGAGCGAGTCCACCAACTATGGCTAGGATGTTCTATACTTGTCAGTTAGAGCCTATTGGTTAATTTGCGTTGTTCTGATACTTTATATTATTGATAATTTTCTTGTTAAGTATTTCTATCATTTGCTAATAGGTTGAAGTCTGCAGCAATACTTTTTGATTTTCTTTTTCCTACCTTCAGCTCTTTCTATTATTGCTTCATACATTGGTGGTGCTATTGTTTGACGCATGCACATTTAAGATTGCTATGTCTTCCTGGTGAATAATCAATCCTTTAATCATTAGGTAAGGCCCCTCTCAGTGGGTAGCAGGGTGGAGAAAGACAGTCACAGGACATTTGACAAAGAGACACCCAAATGGGCCTGATTCCTTATGCCAATTCTGTCTCTGTCTCAGTATTTCTCACTGGAAACAGGGAGCCTCAGACCCGGCAGAGTGGGAGAGAGTTTTCCCTGGACACGCGTCGTTGGCTGAGCTCCTGATAGATAGCCAGCCTTGCCTTGTTCGTGCTGAGCCTGTCTGATGCCATCACGGGCATTTTGTTGGATTCAGGATAGAAACGAGCCTACCATGGCTACCTCCAATAGTGAGGCTCTGTTTGGGGGACCCCAGGGATTGGTAGTCTTCTGCTGGATGAGAAAAACTTAAGCTGCCCTGATGCCAACCTGTTCTTTTAGGGTTGGGGTCCCAAACCAGCTCATAATCTGCTTACTACTTTTGCAAAGTTCTCCTTTTGCAGTCTCCTGTGTTATTTCCATGATTTATTCTGTTCTTAGCGAACAGCAGGGAGGTGTCTATGCCGCAAGAGCAGCACAAGTCTATACCATCTTGTCTGAATGGGAAGTCCCTGAAATATCCAGATTTTATTCTTTAATTAAATATGATTATTATTTTTCCCCATTTACCAATGCAAGAAAGTAATACACAGAAACATGTGTTGTTCACTGAAGGCCATGAATAAGCAAACGGCAGTAAAGGTAGTAAGCTTGATCTATCAGTCCTAAAGGGCAAATGCTTTTCCCACTCCTTCTCTTTCTTTGCACATGGAAACAATGCAATAAAAAACAAACAGAAAAAAAAGCAAGCCCTGAGAAACAATTCTTTACCTGATGTCATTTATCTGGAGCAGGGGGAAGACTGTAATCAAATGTGATCATTAAACCGTGTCATTGCAAACATAGAAACAAGAAAGATAAATGTAAAGCAAATATGATACTTTGGGAAACAGCCAGTGAAGGCAGTGAGGATAATTTTACTGTACACAGGATGATACCATTAAAGAAAAGCAGCATTTTTGAGGGCAGGTGTTATCCTGGGAAAATGGCTCAGTTCTATTTCTTTCCTTCTTTCTTCTTTTTCTTTCTTTTCTTTTTTTTTTTTTTTTTTTTTGAAGTGAAAGAGAGGGGAGATAGAGAGAGAGATTAGAGAGAGAAAGAAAGAAATGGAGAGAGCTGAGAAGCATAAACTCATAGTTGTAGCACCTTAGTTGTTTATTTATGCTTTCTCATATGTGCCTTGACTGGGGGGTTCCAGCTGAGCCAGTGACCCCTTGCTCAAGGCAGCGACCTTTGGATCATGTTGATGATCCCTTGCTTAAGTCAACAACCCTGCACTCGAGCTGGTGACCTCGGGGTTTTGAACCTGAGACCTCAGCATCCCAGGTCGATGGATGCTCCATCCACTGAGCCACTGCCTGGCCAGGCTGACTGGCTCAGTTCTGTTGCTGGTTGCTCAGACCCCTGTCCACTTTGGTTTTTCAGGAGAATGAGCTGCAGAAACAAGAGAGGCACCCTACGCCCAGGAGCTTCCCAGAGAGCAAGGACAGATGAGTTGAGTTTAGATCATCTTTCTAGTCTGAAAAGAATAAAAATGGCTAACTTCTCTCTTGGTCTTCCTCTGTGACATCTTTCAGCTGCCGGCAGGAGGGCAGTCAGGAACCGACAGCTGCAGTAATTACTGACGAGGCGCTGTGGGGAGATGCTTTGTTTGGTGTTGCTGCCTTCAAACACCAAAGGCAAATAATGCAGTGTCTATGAGACGTGAAAGATCATGCTTCACCCCTTTTCATGTTGATGAATTCCAGCCTGAGTAAAAGAGACGATCCGAGTTCCTGAGTAAAAAAATGAATGAATTCCAAACATACATCCCAAAGAAATGGAGAGGGGGGAGGTGAAAGGAGGGGGACAGGAAAAGGACCCAGGGTGGGCCAGTGGCGATAAGGAGAATGCAATTCCAGGTCTTTCTCGTGTCCCCGTCTGTTAGAGGTGGAACACAGAAACAATTTTGTATCTCGTTAGATTCTTTTCTTTCTTTCTTTCTTTTTTCTTTGCCTTAATGAAAAGGAAAAATTTAAATGACATGGAAGTATTGACTTGTGGCATTCTCTCTTGGTAGCTTCCCAGCGTGGGATGGGTGTCTGCCAATGCAACAGAAAGAGCTTTGCAATTCTTTCCTTCCTAAAACCAGCACTTGACACGATCTCTGTTCGCACAAGGCAAATGTATCTAGCAGACAGGGCTTTCGCTCCAAGGCAATTATCTCTCTGTTGCAACGAATGGGTGGATTCTGTGAGAGGAAAGGAGAGGAGCACATCTAATATTTATTGAACACTCACGGTGTCCTAGACGTGGCATAAGGAACTATATATATAATATTTGCTTCAACTGTTCAGCAATAGGATTACCCAAGTATCCAATGAGCAAGCATCAATTCAAAGGGGTTTAGTGGGTTGCATAAAGTGACATAGCTAGTAGGTGTGAGAGGTGAGATTTGAACCTAGGACTTCCAATAGTTTTATTCATAGTCATACAGTTTTTATTCAGAGTGAGTAAAATGATAAGCTATGAAATGAAAGTGTTTTTTTGTTTTATTGCAAACATCTCAGCACCTTATATATAGAAATATACATTAAATATATCAGAAGGAGGAAAAATATAAAAAAACATAAACTGGGAAAAAAAAGTGACTTGGCCTTGGCATCCTTTCTCCCAGAAGCCCCTGTGTTTTGAGAAATCAGGTGCGAAGTTCTAGGGAACTGAATGCTGGGGAATGTTAAGGCAGGTGATTACTATTATTAGAGGAGTCTCAACCACCAATTCCAGCTCACCAGATTATTTCCTTTCTGAAAATGTTATCCTGGTTTTTAGGGTGCTTTAGAGTTTTGAGAACACGATCGTATCCGTTTGCCTGTTCTCATTTCACAAATGTCATGGAGACTAGACGGCTTGTCCCCATTTAAGCGACAAGGCAGTAGTTTCCAGAAAGGTGAAACCCAAAGTCACATTGTCCTTTTTCAGCAAGTCTTTCCCAATTCACCGCAAAAGATATTAATTTTACAACTTTATTCATAATAGTATCCATGTCCTCTCTTGAGAGCTCTGAGAGAAGAGAAACAATGGGAAAAACAGGAAGAAGTCTCAGAGCCCTGTCTGTGAGTCATGGCCCTGCCATTCTCTGCTTCTTTGATTCTTGGGTTTTATATCTGCAATATAGAGAATGTAATAAATACCCTTTGGATAGATTTGAGGTTGTAATGAAACAAACAAACAAAAGTCAGAAGAAAATAAAGTATTAGAAAGAGATGAGTACCTCTCTCCATTCTGCCTTCACCTTCCTTAGAGTTTGAGAGCTCCCTTATGGCCCACAGCTTTGCACACATGTGTGATACTGAAATTCACATGGAAGGCTGAGTTCATTGACTATCACACTTGGCTGAGCACTAGCCTAAAGGGAAGACAGTGGCAGTGATGGTGTTTTTGATAATAACTATTATTATTCTTAGAAGAACACAAAAACAGGACACTTAAAAGGAAGAGAAACAAATGTATTGAAGTTTTCACACTTTGAGACTATATATTTAATTATGTTTAGTTCTATATTCTTTAAAAGCAACTGTTCAGAAACTGCAATTGATATATGTTTTTCTTTCTCTCAGCCAGCTCCTTCCTCAAGATATTTATTCTCTCTCTTTCTCTTTCTCTCTATTTTTAAGGAGGTTTGATTCTTGGTATCAGAGGTGGGGCGACTCATTAAGTAACTACGACAGGGTTTTATCTATACCCGAGGACTTGTAATTTCATCTCACAGTCCCCCAAATGTTACTGTATATGTCTCAGTGAAGAAACTGTAGACTACATATTTCCTGAACAAATGATAAGCTAAATATCAAATGAAATATTTAATAAGAACCTGGATAATACCTGAGGAAGTTTATCTATAATAACAACAGTAATCAAAATATAACAGTTATCAAGTCATTAAAGATCGTGCTATGTTTATGTCATATTATTTACAATGCTATGTCAATGCTTTAATTAAAAAAAAAAAGATCGTAATCCTTAAGGAGAACTGGAAGGGTAAAATTTTATTGATCCTTATCATGCTGAAAATAAGAAAGACTGAGACAATAAGTGAACTGGACTGAAAATTAAAGTTATGGGAGCCAAAGTTGGGGCTGTCAGATACCACACCTGTGCCTTTCATATCATTCCAACCAGCCACAAGCATGCACTGCCCGGACCCAGCCACACTGTCTGCTGCAGAAAAAAAATGATGATATTCAGGAACGCTGTCAACCTTTGTCTCAGTATTAAGACCAGCGGTATTGCCGGTGGGGTTAAAGAAACAATTTCGCTAATTTTGGCTTTACAAAACTTTCAGATTTTCATAATTTATTTGAGCTATAAATTATAACTATAGCTTTTATAAATGAATTACCTTTTGATAAACGTGTCGCTCACACTAGATAACAAACTTACACTTCACGTTACTCAAAGTTAGTCCAACTGCAGCAAGTGAGTCAAACAGGAAGTCTTTATTGGGGCTACCTCCTTGTCATTCCTCAAGCCTTTTCTGAAAACTCGCTTTCTTCCTGGCTTGGGGCTAGTCAAGAGGATATGCTGGCCCTACGAAGCTTATAGACGCTATTGAGTACTACTGTGAACACAAAAGAGATCAAGGCATGTTACCTGCACGCGATTAATAGTCTAAATGGAGGATTGTTAATACTGTACTTGGAAAGATGATTTAGAAACGGTAGGGCAATATGATCAGATGGCACTTCTGAAAATCCCTGGATGTCAGAGCTGTAAGAGATTATGCCGATTACGAGGGTTGACCTCTTAGATTTTGTGACAGAATTTGCAGCCACTGAACAAGGGAAAGGCTCTGGTAGAGCAGACACTGTGAGTCAATGGTCAAGGGAAGGCTTCAAGATGCCCTTCTAGTGTGTCTCATCCTCTTCCAAAGTGTCCCTGGACTCAGAGGTGGGAGTGGTCTTAACGGGCTGGGCTGGTCACCAGGTCAAGCTGTATGTGAGCCAGTGTGGGCAGGGCTAGGAAAGGGCCCAGAGAGTGGACACCACGCCAGTCTACAGCTAACATCTGTTTTTAGACTTGCAGTTGGTTTCAAACCTTTTTTATCCCCCACAATATCTTTTTTTTTTAGATTCAATATTATTTTGCATTACTTTCAGATGTACAGTGCAACGCTTAGACAATCATATACTTTACAAAGTGGTCCTTCCAGTAAGTCTAGTGCCCACCTGGCACTGTACATAGCTATTATAATATTATTGGCCATATTCCCTAAACAGCAGTTTACATCCTTGTGACTATTTTGTAACTGCCAATTAGTCCTTCTTAATCCCTTTACCTTTTTCACCCAACCCCCCAGTACCTCTCTACTCTGGCAACCATCAGCACTCGACTTGCTTTTTCTACCTTCTGTCTCCATTTTGCATTTACCCCAAATTCAAGCGAATTAAAGACAAAGCTATTTTGCTTTGCTTCTCTTCCGTTTTCTTCTTTCCCTTCAGACGGCTTTCTTTACCTGCTTTCTTTCTCTCTGCTTATTTAAAAACAACACGTACAGGTAAATAGATATTAATCTAAACAAATCTAGGTCTATCTCTCTATCTTTGTTGTTGTGTTTGTGGTTAATTGTTTTTAAGTAAACTAGAAGACCGGAAGAGTAGGAATTAAAGAGACAACGTAGGGTTTTGAAGATTTTAACATTAACTTATTGTATTTTATTTTTTTAAATGAGAGTTAAGATTCCATTTACAAGAGAAAGGATGGTGTTACTGACACTGCTAGACGGTTAGTTCTCAGGCAACTCATTTAATCTCTATTCACCTCAGTTTATGCATCTGGCAAATAGGACTAAAAATTAGCATTGGGCCAGCATGCACCTGGTCACGCCACACATCCATTGACCGTAGTTTCACTCAGAGAGAACAAGTCAAGGAGGGTGGCCATCCTCTGACAACAAATGCACCAAATTGTGATTTAGAGGGTGTGGTAAGGCACCTGGCACCCCAGATATTAAAGTCATCTGAAATAAAAGTAACAATCACTTTTTGGATGAGGTCATCAAAGGCACGATGGAAGTGCAAATATGTTTTTGGTTCTGGGAACATTTTGATGTGCAACAGGCATTGACTCAGTCACAGTGTGTGAGAGCAGAAAAGGGTCCTTCTCTGCACGAAGACTCTCCATTAATAAGGAAAATAAAACATACCCAGGGAGATCAGCCAACTTGCTTAAGGCCAAAAATTACTCAGCGGCAAAACTAAAAACAGATTGTAAAACTGTGCATTCTGTAGACCAGACTAGGAAGCATGACACCATGACCTCACAAGGCACACTTGCAGTAATAATAACAAAAATAAGTAATGGCTAGTATTTAGTGAGTGCTACCAACAGACCAGCTATTGTCTCAGGTGATTCATTCATAAAAGCTCATTCAACAGTTATCAAACCTCGTAAAAACAGATCCTATGTTGCACCGATATTACTAGAAAATCAAATAATCTAGGAAATCCTCCCCATTAAATTTATCTAAGTGTGTCCAGGATATAAACTGAATATATGTTGACAGTTTTTATTTTGGATATTATCTAAAAAAAATAATACTGCTTTCTTGTGGCAATAAGAAAATTAGTTAATCATGGTTTCAATCTTTTTAAAAAAATCTAATTATTTTCTGACTAACTAGTTCTATTATAAACACTTCTTCTATTAGCAGATATCTAATATATTTTTCTCTGATTCATGATAATATGTAACATTTGTCATTAAGCTCTGTGGGTGTGGGCCAAATGGATTTTTTTTAAATATAGATACACAAAGGAGATGCATTAGAGCACTTGCTGTTTTTATTACTAAATTCTGAAAACAATTTCAGCACACTGAACAGAGTTCCTTCAGAAAATTAATTTTAAATGGGAAAGGCATTCTGCCTCTGGTTATTTGGTTGATTATTTTTAATGTATATGGCATTGCTGTCATTCACAATAATTACCTGTCAAAGATTTCCGCCTCACTCTACATTCCATTTTTATCAAGACGCACCTATTACTATTTTTAACAAGATATGCCTATCTGCATGTATGTACACGAGACATGCAATCAGGAATTGTTGTACTGACTAAAGAGCTCTCTACGTGGACAAAATTTGTCTGTGTGAATATCAAATCGTGTCACTTTTTATTTACAGGAATAATAATAGGATGTGGATGGATGCTTACTTCGGTAAAAAGTACATTATATTTCAATGCGGTTATTGGTGGTGAAGATGTTAATGAGTAGTGTAACAAGGGGAGTTGGACACGACTCCGGAAATGTTACATGCCACAAGGAAAAGTTCATTTCAGTTTTGCCTCATTAATCAGATCAACCGCCAGCTAAGAATTGTCACCTAAGTATATGGTGCTCTCTGTCATATGGGACTGAAGAAGATACTGACTTACCAATCTGAAGTGATGGGGCTTGGTGCTAGGAGGAGGAGAGAGCAGCATCAACAGTAATGAACGTGTTTACAGCTGACCACTGGGAGGAATTGCCCAAGGCACCTTATAGTGGTACCTGTCATTTGCTAACAGGGACTGAGCATTCAGGACTGTTTCAGTAGTCCTGCCTGAGAACAGCCCACGTGAACGGAAATGAACCACGATAGTCCCCCAGTGCAAGCCTTCACCCAGAAGCTTGCAAAACAGAGGGAATGTCTGGCAGGACGATGACAAACTGCTTTTGTGTCCTACGTGTTGAGGACTATGTGGATTTTCTTTGTTTTGTTTTTTGTTTTTTCCAGATAGAAACAATGTTTTATTTGTTATTGTACATCAGCATAATATTTTGGAATTATGTAATAATTATGGTTGTGTCTGACCAGTGGATAGAGAGTTGACCTGGGAGGCTGTAGTCCCAAGTTCTAAACCCCAAGATTGCTGAGTTGAGTGCAGGTTCACCCAGCTTGAGCTTGGGGTCACTGGCTTAAGTGTTGGATCATCAACTTGATCCCATAGTCGCTGGCTTGAGCAAGGGATCACTGACTCAGCTGTAGCCCCCCCCCCCCCCATCAAGGCACATATAAGAAGCAATCAATGAACAATTAAGGTGCCACCACTATGAGTTTATGCTTCTCATCTCTCTCCCTTCCTGTCTTTATCTTTCTTTCTTTCTTTCTTTCTTTCTCTCTCTCTCTCTCGCTGAAAAAGTTTTAAAAAATAATATGAATAATGATGACTGCACAATTCTGTGACTATACTAATAATAACTGTCCTGTGTACTTTAAAGGGAATGCACTTTATAATATTTAAATTAAATCTGAATAAGCACTTTAAAAATATCCTGTAAATTCTTATACTGAAAATTAGCTTTATAATTTTTTTAAATGATATACATTATTCCTTGTGTCCCTTGGCATAATATTTTCAATATCCTTCTATGTTATAACATATATATGTACTTCATCCCTTTTTTCCAAAGAATGTTTCCTTGTATGAGTGTAATACTTTTTGGCTATTATCAATATTATGGCTCTCAACACTCATGCACAAGTTTCTATATAGGTATGTTTTCATTTCTCTTGGGCATACAACCTGGAGTGGAATTGCTGTGATAACTATGTTGAAATTGTTAAAGAAACTTTCAGACTATTTTACAAAGTTGATATATCATTTTACATTGCAACAAACATTATATGAATGTTCTGATTTCTTCCTATCCTTTAAAAAAGCCTGTGGTTATGTCTTTTTTATAATACACATCACAGTGGATATGATGTGGTGTCTCACACTCCTTTTGATTAGCATTTCCTTAATGGCTAATAATGATGAGCATCTTTTTATAAGCTTGTTGACCACTTGTAGATCTTAACTGGATATATGTCTATTCAGAGAACACATTTTAATATTACTTTATGTGTAGAAATAGACATCATTAATTCTGTCTTGTAGTTCTTTTAATGTATTTAAATTTTTTGTTGATATTTTGATAGCATAAAACATAAAATTTTAAATGCATAACTTCTGCTGCATGTAATGTTGCTATCAATTTGTAACTAAACATTCAGGGAACTAATAAACTGTATTATATGTTATTTATATAAAATTACGATCTTTTGATCTCTCTATGTATCCATCATTCTATATATTTATTTTGTATGATAATTAGTATTTCTGATAGTAGAGAGGTTCCATTTAACCAGTTATTAATGAGGATATAATTTTTTTACTTACTATTTTGCATTATAATGTTTTGAATAATTTAATATGTCATAGAAAATCCACAAATTTCTACTCTTCTTTCTCCCTTGCTGCTTACACACTTTGCGTGCTCGGGTTCATAATATACATTCCTACTGGGAGATGACATCTACATCTGCACCTTTGTGCCGGGATGGCAGGTGAGTCAGCAAAGTTTGTGAGCACTATTCTGAAAGCTTTTTCTATAATGGAAGGCTAGAATTAACTAAATTGTATTTTGACCTGATAGTAAATCACATAACTATATTTTATTTAAATATAAATTAAATATATTCTTCAATTCAATCTCCTTTGGATAAATATATTCTCAATCCAATTTCTCCTATGAATGATGACAGTGCCTATAGTTACTTGAACACCACCTGACGTGAGATAAATTAGGATTCAGGGCAAGTCAGGATTTTAAATGGGTAATTCTAATCATTTGTGGTCAAAATATTTTTACTTTGAAAATTTTGAATAAACTATAAAACCATGTAATAATATTGCACAAAGAGACATAGATAGATATTGTATCATAATATGGACAAAGCTTATGAGGCCTGTTTCCTGGAAGGATATGGACAATCAGGGGGAAACCCAATCTCTGTGGAGAACTTACTAAAGACTAGGCTTTTTAAAAAAAAAATATATATATATATATATATATATATATATATGTTTGACACCCAGCAATGAACATGGAGCTATAATTTTATGTGTGTCCAAATAAACAGTTAGTTTTGCTAATTTTATATTATAATTAAAAGAACTAGGAGATAAGGGTCTAATATTGGCAGAGGCCAGACAGAAGCAACATAGTTCTCATTGGATCTTTTTCTATTATCATCATCAGGAAGAAAGTGCAAAATTTTATATTCCATTCCAATACGACGAAGCAATTGAATGATGAGGTGTTTTTACATGCACAGTCACATTTGATTTCACGACAGTATGAATGTTGTCAGCCTTGCTGTTTTTACTATTTTAATCATCATCATTATTTTACCATTTTAATTATGTGATGAGGCAAATGACAGGCAAAAAGGTCAATTTGCCCAATGTCAACCAGTGACTATGCGATGGAGCAAGAATCATAAATATTTCCCACTTAAGTGTTCATACACAAAAGAGGGAGGAGCACAAATGATTTTTTTGTCTTTAAATGGTAAAATGTTTTAAAATATATATATATGTCAAAAAGTGAATACACATACCTTCAGTTTAACAAATAATTATGATAAGAAATATCATGTAATTCTCATTAAAGTTAAGAAACAACAGTGGTTAGTATCATAGGGCCCCCCCTACTCTGATCTGATAGTAGCCTCATCACTTTAAATGTAAACCCATTCATAGCCTAACCTGGTGGTGGCGCAGTGGATAGAGCACTGGACTGGAATGCAAAGGACCCAGGTTCGAAACCAAGAGGTCTCTGGCTTGAGCAAGGGGTCACTTGGTTTGCTGTAGCCCCCTGGTCAAGGCACATATGAGAAAGCAATCAATAAACAACTAAGGTGACACAGGAAGAACAGATGCTTCTCATTTCTCTCCCTTTGTGTCTGTCTTCCCCTGTCTGTCCCTCTCTCTGTCTCTCTCCACCCCAAAATAACAATATAAATGTAAACCCATTCATGACTTTATTTTCCTTCATGACTTAGGTGATTACTTTTCATTATAGTTTAACTACCAGTAAATAACATAGTATACGAATCTATATTATCTATAAATAATATAATATACATTGATTTAAACAAAATAGTGAAGCTTTTCCTATTTTGAAATTAATGTAAATGGAACCTTAATACATTTATTCTTATCCATGGCTTCTATTGTCCAAACTAATATAAATGAGACTTTTTTTGTTATAGGTAGATTTAATCATTTTTATAGCTATCCCTGGACTATTGCATATTCCCAAGACCCCATCCTTAACATAGTATTTAATGTGATTCTTAAACACAAAATGAATATAGTTCTTCAGTCCTTAACATATATCAATCTGCCTCAGTTTCTTCTGATGATTCCTGCAAGGACTGAGTTACTACAAAAGAAGTTCTTATGAAAAGGCTTGACATTAAATTCTAAAGAAATGTTATTTCTTACCCCAACTCTCCCTCCTCCTCTTATTCTATTATTATTACTGTTCTTTTATTTTCCTGTTTTAAACTTTTTAAAGCATTCTTACGATTACCAAAGCCCATGTCCATCATCATTTGATACATGACTTCTGACTCTCTGTCTCCCCAGCTAAAGCTCTCTCTCCTCCACCTGCTCCCTTTTATACTCAGTTTCCCACACTACTTGCTGTTACTCCGAAATCTTTTGTTGTCCATGCAAGCATCTTTACTTTTATACTTGGGCTATTTTCCCTTAACGGTTCTTTATGCTGTTGCACACTGGTTAACCATTAATTTTTCTATTATATCTCCAAGGGAAAAGTGAGTCCCGCATTGAGCTGTGCTAAATTTGCATCTGACATGAATTTGCATTCTAACATGTGACCTATTCCAATGCATGGTATTTGTCTACTGTTCTTTTCTTACCAAAAGTAGAATGCAAGCCCTCAAAGAGAAGAATGTGTGCTACCTAGCACAATGTCTGACAGGTCAACACACTCTCTAAATGCAATGCTTATTGAATTGCTAAAAGCTCCCTAAGGAAAAAGAAAATATTTTCACAAGCAGAAGTTGACATCATCAGAATAGGGAGCTCACAAAGGATCCCTGACCCCTCACCATCATCCAGTCCAAAGTCAATGTCACCACTGTCCATCCCTGACCACACATCCAAAGTAATCTATCCCATCCTATTAGTCCTTATTTAAGTCACAATTCCACAATACTAAGACCTCTTTGAAATTATTTTATTAACATATTTGTTTGTTTGTTTGTTTGGCTAGGGATCAATTGTTTTTATTTGTCTTTCTCCATCATTATAAGCTACACGCAGAACAGGAAATGTTCTCAATTATATGCCTCATTCCATACTCAGGCCTGCCTCATAGTCGACATTCAAGAGACAGTTGTGGAATTTAAAATGCATATTGAGCCCTGGCTGGCTCAATATGCATGTGGGTGGAGTATCATCCTGGTGCACCAAGGTCATGGGTTCAGTCCCCGTCCAGGGTACATACAAGAAGAAACCAATGAGTGCACAACAAAATGGAACAACTAAGTGGAACAACAATTTCTCTCTCTCTCTCTCTCCTTACCCTTTCTCATTCTCTCTGTCAAATCAATGGGAAAATCATTTAAAAAATGAATATTGCTATACATAGTATAGAAAATTTATTGCTAAGCACAGACAGGACTATTTGTCAAGGACACCTTAAAAACAATTGTAGCAATAGAGTGAGGATGCGCATTACCTGCTCCCCAACTCTAGTTTACTGGTCACAAAAACAGGAGATATTTCAAAATGAAAATAAAGTGATAAAATATCCTCTAATTGTTGTGAGCAGTAGATTTTGGTTCTGTGCATCCTGGTATCACCCCTGCTGAATCCTAGCACCACAGAGCGTGTGAGAGAGATCACACCGAGAGCTGTATTACCCCTGACTGCTGCGCTGAATACATTTCCCTTTTGCCAATTACAGGACACATCTGTTCTCCCTGCCATCTAGTTACTGAGCTTTCGGTGGCCGGGCGCGCCACCCAGGGCCGGCACAGGCCCGAGGCCGACTGTCTGGCCTTCATTAGCTGTGTCTAAGCCATTCCCCAGAAAACACCCCCAGGCCAGAAAATGCATTTGTGTGCTGTTCTTATTAGGTCATCTAAGGGAGCAGGTGCTGATGGCTCTAGATAAGGAGTAGTTCCCTCTGCCAACCTTAATCTGTCCTGCTTAAGTTGCAGGCTGGGCCCATCCATAGCGCTATTTCTGTGTCTCCACACCACATGGCTATTTTTATATTCCAGCACAGGGCACTTTCTGAGAGACACCTGATAACTCTTCTTGTCACCAGTTCAGAGATTCCACAGACGTGACACTGATGTCCTCGGTCCTGTCTCAGACCACAGTGTCACTCTTGAGTCACCAACAGGGCTTCTTCCTCTGACACGGCTCCCCCGGCAACACAGGTGGGCTTAGTTAGGATTTCTGACAGTAAAAGATCGTGCTAACCACAGACTCACAGAATTCCAGGATTAAGAGAAAAAGGAGGTATTTTTATGGCACGTTCTTATGAGGCTTAAATTTCTTCTAGTGTTTTCCAAATACAGGTGTCTGATATGTTCTTGAATGACTCCATTGATCTTCCCCTTATCGGACTGTTCTCTTTGGGGGGGGGCTCAGAGCATGGGAGAGGTGTAAGGGTGGGGGCACTCACTTGCCAGCTTCCCTTTTGTATCCTGAAACAAAATCGCCTTCGTCTTCCCCTTCACTGCCATGCCTGGCATCCGAGAATCTCCACATCACGGTCCTTCCATTAAGGAGGCCCAGCCGCCCTTACCCAAAACTCCCCTCACCTCGTCGCCTGCCTATTCCCCAGTTATTTTGCCCTCAGAGACGGTGATCATACCATTCCTAGTTCCCTCTAGACATGAAAAATCCTACTTAGGGGTGAGAGAGAATTCTTCGCATTGAAGCCGTAACTGTGCCCAAGGGCATGGGGTAGGTGTACATCACGATGATTAATCCAGTGATGCGGTGGGAATTCTTTCTCTTATTGACAGCAAGTCCGAAGACCAGAGCGCCTCCGCCACCCAGCTGTATGCCCACCTTCTCTCTAAACCCCACGCTGCTGGTGCAGGGGGCAGGGCTTCCTTTCCACCCCATTTCTCCTCTCCAGGGCTCCTTGGAAATAGGCAAGAGGTGGCCCGCATTCAGAAGGATGCCAAGGGAGCTGTGGGAGAGAAGGAGAGGAGCCAGCCCCCCAACACATGCCCCAGTCCATCCTGGCAGAGCGGGGCAGCCGGCCTTCTCCAGAGGAGGAAATGTGTCTATGGACTTAGGCGTTCCCAGAGCCGCGTTCATTATGTCAGGCTACTCGGCCTGGCGCTGTATTAGCACTGCGTTAAGTGGCATCCTAGCGGCTTTAAAGAGTCATATAAATCCGGTGAAATCTGTGCGTAGTCAGCTTGCGGGAAGGGAAAAATATATATAAATCCAGTGTGGTGTGGCACAAAGCCCTCGAGGAAAGATGGCAGTTATCTGGGCAGAAATCCCACTGTATTCATATCACACACCTTGCCTCTTTCAAGCTGTTGCCTGGTTTTACTGATCTGACACGTGGGACAGAGGTCAAAGCCAAGGTCAAAAGCCAGGAGGTCAAACTGCAGGCCAGAGGACTTCAGCATCCCTGTGACTCGCATGTCCGAACCTCAGAAAGACTCTCAGATGTTTCGAAGACACTCGTTCAATCCCAATACAGTCTCGCAAGAGAAAAGTGCTATTTTTATCAGGTGGGTGTGGCAGCCCGTCTAGCAAGAGACACATTTCTTTTGTATGTGATACGGTCTTTCTTGTATTGTTTTAGCCTGAAATAAGAATTTCCACAATCAGGTCAGATCAGTTCGTATTGTCTCTCAATTTCCCGTCCACGCTCTTGTAGGATATGATAAGCAGTGACCGTGTGGAAGAGAAAAACAAGTGAAAAAATAAGTAATGGGAGCAACATTGGTAAAAAGAAGACAACACATTCTATCGGATACATACAAACTGAGTCAGGTGGGAAGGATGGAGGAAAAAGGGTGTGTCTTGATACTGAAGCTCAGGACAGAAACTGATTTCCAAGTGGCTGAGTCTGTAATGATATTTAGTTTTCCAGGTTGTTTAATAGTGATCATTTTTTTTTCCTGCTGGTGCAGTCTTTTTGTCGTGTTGCAAACGACATCTAAATATCTATTTAAGCAAACAGAGAAGACTAATGGTGATAGCCAGGTAAGGACAAGATCGGTTCTTATTTTACTTCCTGAACTTCATTTTCTTGCATTTATCTACTGCTCTAGAACCTGCGATGACTTCCGTTCATACGACCACGCTGTCCGGTACAGGAGTGGCAACCCACGTATGTCTAATGAGCTAGACAGACGGCTACTGAGATACGGGGACCGAACTCAGCATGCGAATCTGGATGAGCTGTAACATACAAAATGCACACTGGATGTCAAAGACTTAATGAGAAAACTAATATAAATATCACACTTGTAATATCTTATATAAATCACAAATTGAAATGGTGATATATAGAGCTAAGAAAAAAATAGGCAATTAAATTTTTTTTAATTTTATTTATTTATTTTTACAGAGACAGAGAGTGAGTCAGAGAGAGGGACAGACAGGAATGGAGAGAGATGAGAAGCATCAATCATTAGTTTTCCATTGCGCGTTGCAACACCTTAGTTGTTCATTGATTGCTTTCTTTTTTTTTTTCTTTTTTGTATTTTTCTGAAGCTGGAAACGGGGAGGCAGTGAGACAGACTCCCGCATGCACCCAACTGGGATCCACCTGGCATGCCCACCAGGGGGCAATGCTCTGCCCATCTGGGGCGCCGCTCTGCTGCAATCAGAGCCATTCTAGCGCCTGAGGCAGAGGCCACAGAGCCATCCTCAGCGCCTGGGCAAACTTTGCTCCAGTGGAGCCTTGGCTGCGGGAGGGGAAGAAAGAGACAGAGAGGAAAGAGAGGGGGAGAGGTGGAGAAGCAGAAGGGCGCTTCTCCTGTGTGCCCTGGCCAGGAATCGAACCCGGGACTCCTGCACGCCAGGCCGACGCTCTACCACTGAGCCAACCAGCCAGGGCCAGATTGCTTTCTCATATGTGCCTTGACTGCAGGCCTTCAGCAGACTGAGTGACCTCTTGCTCAAGCCAGCAACCTCGGGTTCAAGCTGGTGAGCTTTTGCTCAAACCAGATACCAGATGAGCCCGCACTCAAGCTGGCGACCTCGGGGTCTCGAACCTGGGCCCTCTGCATCCCAGTCCAACGCTCTATCTACTGTGTCACTGCCTGGCCAGGCAATTAAATTGATTTTACCTTTATCCTTTGCTTCCTACATGCAGCTACTAACAACATTCAAAATTGAACAAACATGGGGCTTGCTTTGTTTTCTGTTGCATGCTGCTGTTCTACAGCATGCAATCTGAACTTTCTTCTGATGTTTTAAAGCCCTCTGTGATGAGGCACTCACTTAAGCTGTCATTCATTCATTTATTCATCAGACATTTAAATAAACAGCTACTTTATTCTAGAACCTGGGCCACTGTCTGGAGTGCAGAGAAGAGGTCTAGGCTGGAGACAGAGATTCTGGAGACGTCAGCCTCTCTAATCAGAATTAGGGTGATGACTTACCGTGCCCAAGGAAAGGGAACAGCAAATAAAAGAGAGAAATTACGATGCGCAGCTCCAGAAAATAATATGATACTAATGAGAACAAAAGAGGGAGAGGAGTCTCTGGAAGAAGATGAGAAGGAAGGGCGAGGTCTTTAGAGGGAGAGTGAAGGGAGAGTAAACCAAACCTGGAAGCTAGGATCTTGAAATAATTAGGGAAAAGAATCAGTAAGCTTACAGAACAGAGAATGCTTTGTGGACTCAACCCATATTTAGCTTGGAATCCGTGGTGATGATTCCATTGAGGAAAAGAAAATGGTATTATTTGGAGAAATCAAACTCAACAGGCTTTATAGAGCATATTCTTTGGTTTTTACCAATGTGTGAGATGGATAGAGACTAACAAGCATGATCTCAGTCTAAGATTTGTCTAGTTCAGCCAAGAAGATAGATTAGCACGGTAACAACGGTAGCTGCTGTGAGAATGGGATATCTGTTTGGATAAGAGCACAAAATGAACTGAGGGAAAGTGCTTATGGGTACAAATGATTCAGCTCCTAAAGAATGACTGTGATTCCAAAAGACTGAGCTGGAAGCTCAGATTTCCTCCAATCCTTGGGTCACATGGACACATGCAGATACAAGTTGTAGGCTGACAACAAACCAAGCAAGGTCTTGAAGGTCCTGTAAAGAAACGTTATCATAACTTGGACAGAGTACGGGGAATAACCTAACAGGTGAAAAAAAAAAAAAAAAAAAAAAAAAAGGACCTAGAAAGTATAATAATAACATTCAGTTAATAAGACTTTCTCCTGGCCATTGCAAGCCTGCTTGCAAGCATTCAAGATTCAGAGTTGATTATTAGAGGGGATATCAGAATAAAAGCAAGAATGAATATTGACGTGCATGTGCAAAACCTGTTTAACTAAATATATATTGCTGTCTTAAGGAAAATAAAAGCTCATTAAGAGAAAAAGAGACACTTTTTTTTGAGGTGAGAGAAGGGGAGATAGTGAGGCAGACTCCTGCATGCACATGACTGGGATGCATCTGGCAACCCTGTCTGGGGCCAATGTTTGAGTACTCAGTTATTTTTAGCACCTGAGGCTGATACGCTCCAAACAAGTTATCATCAGCACTTGGAGCCAAGCTTGAACCAACTGAGGCACTGGCTTCAGGAGGGGAAGAGAGAGAGAGGGGGGAGGGAGAAGGGGAGAGAACATATGGTCATTTCTCCTGTGTGTGGTAATCAGGAATTGAACCTAGAATATACATATGCTGGCTGACACTCTATACACTAAGCTACCAGCCAGGCCCAAGAGAGATTTTTATTAGGAATACAGACTGTTATTTGAAAAAGTCACTTGGTAAATTTGAATATGAAATCCCTCTCAGAAGCCTGGGCTCACCACATGAAGACTGTTTTACCAACCTGTACAGCGAATCTTTGAGGAAAGAAATTGTGGACATGCACAGGCTGTGATTATTAGGAGGTGCTAAAAACACTGCCTGGCAGCTTAGATAAATAAGAATTAAAGCCACCACAAATAACCAGGGGGAACCGATGTTTGCTAGTATTCTGGGGGATGTTAAATCCACAGAAAATGCCAGTGATAACATTGGCTCTTTCAACCACTTTAGCAGTAACCTCAGCCCTAAAAATGGGGTGCATCAGGGAGAGTCACCAATAATTACTGAGCTGCTCATGGGAGCCTGGCATTTCCAAGTGAGTTAACTCACGTAAGCCTATGAAGCAGATTTACTGAAGCCTTCTGCAGATCAGGGAACTGACTGTCTGGGCTGTAAATGCAGAAAGAATAGGAACCTAATCCTGAAATGACTCCGAAGTCCTCGTACCAAGAGTATATCCAATGCCGATTCATTTCTTTTCTCTTTCCCTTAAAGAGCCAGGCCAAAAGATGGCCAGATACATTTACAATAAATTAGGCACCAATTATATGCAAGGTGTTGGTCCTACTTTTCCTAAGATGGATACATAATTTACTTAACCCACATAATAACTTTAACTGATGACAAAGCTTTGCTGTTTGCCCCACCCCAATCCTCCTATCTGAGAAATGTTGGGGATCAGAAAGAATTCCTTCAGGAATGATGGAGTTGATCAGGACTTTTCCCTGCTTCCTTAGCGTGCTTTGTTAAAAACAATCAGATTGGGGCATAGACTAAGGTACTTGAAGCACAACTTCCCCACTACTGCTGTACTAGGGAATCTTCTAGGGGTTGTGTTAAATAGCTCTCATGATAAGGACCCACCCCCAAGATTCTCTTTCGATTGGCCTTAGGGGGGAGGTCACATTGACATTATTCAAAATCGTCCCATTAGCTGTGGATGCAGCCAGTGTAACTTGGGTTCAGCCCGATCTCATTCTTTTTTCCTGTGCACGTGGAGGTGACAGAAGCCGTGGGGTCCATTTCCCTGGTCCTCCTTGGAGAGCAGGCCGGGGCTGCCGCTTCCAGGCAGATTGCATCACGCCCCTCTGCGGAGGCTCAGAGCCGTCCAAGCATTTGCCCAGGTACCCACCCCAGGTAGCTAAGCCAGTACTCAAACCTAAGCCTCACCTCACTGCAGGACCATGCTGTAAACACTGTTTCTTCTGCCATTACCGTTTTTTCAAGGCAAGACAGATAGCAGGCGTTGTTAACTACAGCCTTGTCCTGTGGTGTGTCAAACCGCTTCCTTCAGGTGTACACAGAATGGGGTACTGGGGTGAGAGAGAGTCGGTCATCCACAGGGCAAACAGACCCTTCAGAATTATTTTCTACTGAGCTGAAGCAGAGAGAAAAGATAAAAGATGTTGGCCTCCTGCCTCCTTGTTGCCTTCAGAGCCCTGTACCCACAGATCACCGAACCTCCCGATTTTTGCTCCACATTTCTGTTGTTCCTTATACTCTTGAGCTGTGATTCTTCTTTATTTTTAAGGCTTTATTTATTCACCTTAGAGACAGAGAAAGAGAAAGAGAGAGGAGGGGAGGAGCAGGAAGCATCAACTCCCATATGTGGCTTGACCAGGCAAGCCCGGGGTTTTGAACCGGCGACCTCAGCGTTCCAGGTCGGTGCTCTATCCACTGCGCCACCACAGGTCTCAAGTCCTGGTTCTTAAACTTAAGCAGGCATACAAACAATCAAGGGGGCTTGAAAAATAAGGTCATTGAGCCCCACCCTGGAATTTTTTTCATTATTTTTTCAGCTAAAGTTAATATTCAATATTATTTTGTATTAGTTTTAGGTGGACAGCGTAGTGATTAGTGCCCCCCCCCAATATTTTCTGTTCCCACCGGGTTCCACAGATAGCACGTGGTTGCAAATGAGGTCGCTGCCCTTAAAGAGCTCTCCTTCAAAGCCTCCAGTGTCCTGGAAATCCCTTTGAAGAAATACAGGACAGGTGTGAAGAGGAAAAAAGTCATGCAGGAGAATGATGACAATAGACAAAATCACAGAGCCCTTACTAGGTCCTAGGCTTTGGTGTAAGTGCTTAGCATGCGTTAACTTGAGCTTATCATGTGTTAACTCCTTTAAACCTCACTACAACTCAATGCAATACATCATCGAGTATATATGCCTTACTCCACATCCTCGCGTCTGTATTGAAACTGTCCACCCATACCTCGGTGCCCCGGAAGGGCCTGCGACGGTGGCATTTCCAGCACGGTCCCAGGTGGCACTGCTGCTGCTTTGAGGATGGGGCTCATTAGCAGTTTCCAAGTTTGGTCGCACTTGAGCACCACCTGCTGATGGTAACCTAGCTCCGTTCCAGGGTGCGAGTCAGACCCCCAAAATCCTCCGCTCTGAACTCAATGGTTCCATGGGTCCTTGCATGCTTTTTTTTGCTCTGGGACATTCTCAGAAGAGTAATAATTCAGAGAGTCCAGCCGCCATGCTTACCATCAGTTGTATTATGATATCGTTTTCTGTTTTAATGTCGCTGGCCTTGATACCATCTCACGGTACCACTGAGTGGACGCGCCTTTTGATAATGGTGAGTTTGAATGGCCTTTTCTTGCCAGGGTACAAAGAGCAGGTCTTTGGAATTAAGAAAGCCTGGATGTAATTCCCATATCTTCCAATTACATCTGTAATTGTTTATTTTAACCATAATTATTTTCTTTAACCCTATAATGACTGTGTATCTGTTTTACACTGTCAGTATCTTCTTAAGAAGTATCTAAATTTATTATTTTTTAAAACCGGTACAGCAATCGTGGTTTTATTCATGTGTTCCATAAATGTTATTAATTTTGTTTTCTGACACTTATACTTAATACCCCAATTTTTTATGGTATTTCAGACCCTAGCACTGGGGGATCTGTTGTTTGTGAAAGGTGAAATATAATAATGGTTTCTTTTTTTAAATGTCAGGGTCTCACTCACTGCAATGTAACAATGATGAAAGGATGCAGTTTACAACGACTCGCGACTTCATTCTTGGGTTCATGATTTCAACAAAAGTGTGGAAACCGAGAAAGAAAGTATTTTAATGTGAATTTCAGACATATTAGGGCTTTGAGCAAATAAGTCAGTATGTGTTGATTTCAGTTGCAGGAACAGGGCTTCTCGAAGCCTCTCCGTTCTCCGGTCAGATGCAGGGCCGCTCCAGTGCCGCACCTGCACGAACCCTGCTTCTAGACCCGGGTCAAAGCAGCAAGCAGCTCCGGCTCGGCTGTAAGACATGCAGCTGTTAAGATGAAAGCTTCCTCACGTTATGGAGGACTCACTGTGGGGAGCGAGTCCCCCAGGGTCACGCAGGACTCTCCGTGTTGTCAGGGAGGTAATAGATTGTGCTCTCCAAGCAGGGGTGCTGGGCCAAGCAGGCGGCCTGACCTGGTTTGTGCAGAAGCAGGAATTGCCTTCAATACCCAGCTGGAGACTAGGGCTGGAAGGTTCTGTCCAAGCAGCGCTGGCCTAAGGAAAATGCTACTTTTGTAGATTGCATGTCACAAAATCGCCTTAAAATGGTTTGGGGAGAGCAGCCTAGATCTGGGGCTTCCCAGGGAGCAGAAGGGGGATTCTGATGAGAACGGTACCACGTACTTTTCATGCCTGATCTCACTTGATCCCTGCAGCAACCAACTGTATAATTATACACAGTTAAAACATCCTGTTGTGTTTTATCTGACTATTGTATACATAAAAACTCAGAAGCTTCCTGACAGAAAGTAACTGGTAATAGATTTACGCATCTCATCTTGTAAGGGATAGAGCAGGGATGCAAGGCCGAGACTGTCAGACGGTAGAGGGTCAGTCTTACCCACTCTGTCAGTGTTCAGTCAACTCTGCTCACTCGAGTGAGTTCCACCTGAGCAACAAATTATGCATTCCCCCACCCACTTTTTAACATCAATGCATTCTGCCTCATCCTAGGCAATTCTCTTTGTGTTAAAAGTACAAGTTTAATGCTTTATGCTTTATTTATTTTCCCTAAAATACAGTCTAGTAAAACAAAAACAAACAAACACACACACACAAAGATCTCCTGTTATTGTTTCACTTCTCAGTTACTCTTATACTCCATTAGGGAAACATCAACACACCGTGCAGCTTCTCAAGGAATCTACAGCTCTTCATGGCCAAAAGAGTGCATCTCCCCTGTCTTCTCCTGCATTTCTCCCTCCCCTCCTTCTTCCCTTCCGGCCACCTTTCCTTCCTCTGTCCTTCCCACAGTCCTCAGGATCCCAGCTCAGCCTGATTGGACTTGACTACCCTTCCCACCATCTCCACATGCTTTTCTCAGCTTCCCCCCCTTCCCCCCCCAACGCATGGTTGCAAATTAGGTCGCCGACCTTAAAGAGCTCTCCTTCAAAACCTCCAGTGTCCTGGAAATCCCTTTAAAGAAATACAGGACAAGTGTGGAGAGGAAAAAGGTCATGTAGGAGAACGATGACAACAGACAAAATCAGGGCTCTTACTAGGTCCTAGGCTTTGGCGTAAGCGCTTATCATGCGTTAACTTGCGCTTATCATGCGTTAACTCGCACTTATCATGCATTAACTCCTTTAAACCTCACTACAACTCAATGCAGTAATAGTAGTGCTCTCTGAAACTGGGAGAGACTCAAAAGAAAAGAAAACAAACAAAAACTGGGCGAGATGGCTTTTTCCCTCAGATCACCAGCTGAAAGCTGTCAAGCCAGCATGCCAAAACAGTCACTCAGCAGCTTAGATTTTCACCTTTCCCTCTGAATTTTGGTGCTTTTAAAATGGTTCTCCTCGGTGAATTCCTTTTTGCAGTTTTTTTTCTCATTTCTATAGATTTTCCTTGAAAGCTCTCCAAAATGTCCCAGAAAAAATCCTTGACTAATTGTTCAACTTCTGGCTTTTCCTTCTGAAAGAACTCATGAAGGTCCCAACATATGTTAAAACTTTTCCATCTGAAACCCTCCCCAGGTCTCTCGTCTTATAAAATAATATTCACTTCTAAACATAGGATAGTGGATGTTTTTCATTTACAGAATTTTAAATACAGTCTTTCTATTTCAAAAAGCAGAAGTCAAGAGCTAAGAACATATGGATACCTATCTGCACTGCAGAAAATCAACTGTGTAAGAAGGAGGTCAAAATTTAACTAATTACATTTCTTCTATTTTTTCAGTTACAGCTGATATTCAATATTATTTGGTATTAGTTTCAGGTGTACAGCAGAGTAGTTAAACAATCATATACTTTACAAAGTGTTTCCCCCAAAATGGCCAGTGCCCACTTGGCACCATACATAGTTATTACAATATTATTGACTATATTTTCTATGCTGTAATTTGCATCCCTGTGATTATTTTGTCATACCAATATGCACTTTTTAATGCCTTATCCTTTTTCACCCAGTCCCCCAAGTCCCCTCCCCTCTGTCAACCATCAGTCTAATCTCTGTGTCTATGAGTCTGTTTCAACTTTATTTATTTGTCTATTTTAGAGGCCTGTTGTTATTTATATTCTACATGTAAGCGAAATAATATGGTATTGGTCTTTTACTGACTGACTTATTTTATTTAGCATAATATCCTCTAGGCCCATCCATGCTGTCGTAAATGGTAAGCTATCATTCTTTTTCATGGCTGCATAATATTCCATCATGTAAATGCACCACATATTTTTTATCCACTCATCTATTCATCTGCACTTGGGCTTCATCTATACCTTGGCTATCACAAATAACAATGTTATGAACATAAATTTTTTTGAATTAGTATTTTGTTTTTTGTTTTTTTTAATATATACTTAGAGGTGGAATTGCTGAGTCATAAGAGTCCCATTTTTAATTTTTCGAGTACTCCACACCATTTGCCACAGAGGCTGCACCCGTCTGCAGTCCCACTCACAGCGTGCAGGGTTTCCTCTTCTCCACATGCTCACCAACACTTGCGTATGGACTTAGTACATCTTTAAAAGAAATGAAAACAATAAAAAAGCGTTTTGTTTTTATCTTTTGATAGAAAGACTGGCAAACTGGGGTAATCATAATCATAGTGGGGTTTTTTTGTTTGTTTGTTTGTTTTTGTATTTTTCTGAAGCTGGAAACGGGGAGAGATAGTCAGACAGACTCCTGCATGCGCCCGACCGGGATCCACCCGGCACGCCCACCAGGGGGCGACGCTCTGCCCACCAGGGGGCGTCGCTATGTTGCGACCAGAGCCACTCTAGCGCCTGGGGCAGAGGCCAAGGAGCCATCCCCAGCGCCCGGGCCATCTTTGCTCCAATGGAGCCTTGGCTGCAGGAGGGGAAGAGACAGAGAAGAAGGAGAGGGGGAGGGGTGGAGAAGCAGATGGGCTCTTCTCCTGTGTGCCCTGGCCGGGAATCGAACCCAGGACTTCTGCACGCCAGGCTGATGCTCTACCACTGAGCCAACCGGCCAGGGCCAATAATAGTGGTTTTAATTAGGAAAGATTTTTATTAAAACCTGGCCACTATTGAGCTGCAGGACATGACATCACTCCAACTCCATGCCTTGTCTAAAAATGGGGTTAGGTATCTCAGCGAAACCTGGGAAGAATGAACTGTATAGGAGGTCCATTTAGCACTTCAGCAGGCAGATGGGATGCAATGCCACCTCAGCCCCTGCGTTCCCTCTCTGCCATTATCTACCGCAGATAGATCCTCCGGAGTCCACGTTCCTAAAGCCCCCTCAAGGGTCAAGTCAAAGAACAGCAAGTTCTTGGAGCATTACACCTTCCCTCAGACAAGTGCACTTTCTTTGAATTTGAACATACCTATAGCCACTTCCTTTTTGTCAGACCCTTGCTCCACGAATCCTAGATCCAGAAACTTCAGTAGCAATTATGCCACAGTTCACCGAAAACACCCAGTTTTTCATCAAGAAGTTCAGAGCTATCATAGGATATTAAATTGATAAACCCAGCAACACTGTGCATTGCCTCTTTATGCCTACACTCCCTGAGCTGTCCCTTCCCTCATAGCGTCCCTCTGTCTCACCATCTCTTACTCTCTGTCGCACTCCCTGGTCTGTATCATGTGGGTCAGTTCAACCTTGTTTTCCTTTAATTATCTCCCATCCTCTAAACAAATGACATTTTTCTTCTTCATTCTGCCATCTTTTCTTTTCTTTTTTTTTTTTTTTCATTCTGCCATCTTTTCTCATTCACTCCTCAGAAATTCATCTTGCAGAGACATGGGAAGGGCCCAAGGCCATGACCATATTCTCTGAAGTGGAACTGAAGGACTGTTGAGGAATCACAATAAGAACTGATACATTCGTTCATGTAGGTTCATCTATGGTGACAAATACACCACTCTGGTGGGGGGGGGCGTGTGAGTAATGGGGGAGGCTCTGCGTGTGGAGGAGGTGGGGGGTATATGAGAAATCTCTGTAGCTTCTGTTCGATTGTGTTGTGACCCTAAATCTACTCTAAAAAAATCTGTTTTAAAAAAGTAAATGGGATCACACCATTAAAAAAGTAATCGACACATCAACAAGCTTGCTAAACTGTATATTTCAGTCACTTATACCTTTGCCTCATGTGAATTGACCCTGAACTCTATGAACACTTGAGGCCCTTCTTTTAACCATATCTCTATGGCTGACCACATGTGAGCCGGAGAAGCGAATCATTTGTTTCCCAGTCCTTCACTTTCATTTTAGAGGCCTGCACGGCCTCCTCAGGGGACCATCACAACCTCAGCCAAGGGGGAGAAAGGTCACATGACCCTGTCACAGTCTGCTGCTGATTGGATCAGAGGCAAACCTTCCTACCAATACGGACCCAGCATGTTCATTCTTTTATGGTCATAGGCAGCCAGCCATATTTGGTCATGTGTTTGCAGAAGTAAAAACAAAAACAAGAGGTAATTTATTATGGAAAGAAATGGAGGAAAAACAGAAAGAGAAAAAGAGATAAAATATTACTTGGTTCCTTGGTTCCAGGCTCCAGGGAGGCGCTAGTGATTTTGCTACGCTGGGTACCATGACAGCGTCTGGATTTTGTTTAAGCTACTCTGCAAGGATTATGTCCCTTATTCCAGACAATTTCTGAAAGAAATGGCACTAGACAGAGAGGTGACAAACCTGTAGATTTGGCTCACATAAATTTTTATCTCCAAAGAATCATGTTAGAAAAACACACCGCTTTATCAAAGGCTGCTCTGATATATTGGCAGTAGGCTTTGTGAAATATTTAGACTCATATGTTAGCGATTCTCAAACGAAAACTAAATTGGACTCTTTAGTAATTCAATAACCAGAGTTTGATATCACCATCCATAAAATGACAAAATTGGATAAGCGGGCTGGAATTTAGAAGAGAGGAGATATTGTTTGAGTGTGTGATTTGGATGCAGACCAAGCTAGGTACGGCTTCCAGCCCTATCACTTATTACCTGAGGATCTGGGCAACTTGTTTCATGGCGCTAAGTCGCTATTTCTTTGTGCTGACCTCTGAGGTGAGTATTATGAAGGAGAAGAAGGGAAAGGAAGAGAAGAAAAAAAAAGACACATAAAAGAAAAAGTTGAGGAGAAGAAAAAAAATGAGAAAAGTTCCCTTTGAATTTGTACATCATTGCCCCCTAAAGCACACGAAGACTGGTGGGTCTCCACTAATGTGTGTCATCAATACGACATGAAGAAGTGGGTATGACTCATGACTTTCTCCATTTATTCTTTTCACATCATTTTAAGTATTATTTTTATTCTTCACTGGTTATTTTATTTGTATAGAAATTCTTTTTATTTATTTATTTTTACCTGCTGTGGTGTAGAAATGTCATTCTTACTCATGGCTGGTCAACCCTCACCAGCCCTGTCTAAATGAGAGAGATCACGATAATTCAGCCCCTCAGTCATTCAGCAAATTTATTGAACATTTCCTAACCAGTTTGTAATTTTACTTCCTAATGAATATATTGCCTCTAGCATTTCTAGGTACTAGAAGACCCTAGAAACTTCAGATTTTCTTTCGGCCCATCCATGACTATGTTTTCTGCCACAGAAATATTGAGGCCATATTATAATTTGAAGAACTTTGGGGAAAGATTATATATTAATATAAAAGAATAAGAATTCAAACCTGAGGCCTGATGTTGCTGTGTGAATTACCTCCAACCCTATTACTACATTGCAGTATTTTACCAATTTGTCACATTATATTTTTTTCTTATTCCTTATGTTAGGGAAAATCAACCTTCAGTTTTTATTTGTATAAAAATTTCAAATGTTCTGAATTTATAGCTCTCAGTTCATATGCTAATTCTGAAGCTCATTAACAAGATCTTACATCAGATTTTAAATCAGAGGTGATATGATACCAGGTCTTAGAAAGCCATATTTGGCCTTGTTTTGGCAGATGCGGGAAGATAATAGACTATGGAAAGATGTGTGTGTGTGTGTGTGTGTGTGTGTGTGTGTGAGAGAGAGAGAGAGAGAGAGAGAGAGAGAGAGAGAGAAAGAGAGAAATAGGGAAATTCTAGGCCATACACTCATTATTGTTAGGAGTCATTTTTAACCTTACCATTTTTCAGGGTGTTTTTTTCTTATTTTTTAAAATCCAAAAATGATACTAATAGCACCTATCTCATGGTACTCACCTTGGGTGATACCATGTGTGTGCAATATAAGAAGATAAAAGGTATATATTATTAAAGTTAAAAAACATTAATGTAGTGACGTCACGGAAATGGCGCCGTGAGAAGCGCGTCCGACAGCTCTCCCCTAAATCACAACAAATTTATCAACTAGAAACAGAAAAATTTATCCTCGGAGCATTCCGAAGTTCCACACAAACTGAAAGCAAAAGGACTGTATCACTTGAATCTGAGAGACGAGGGTGTGGAGGAAGCTACCGCAGCGACGCTCATTCAAGCCGCCAGGGAGTGCGCCCGCGGTGAGTCAGCCCATATACTTGGGAACCGCAAGCCGCCGCGAGCCCGCGAGCTGCCGCGAACCCCCGCGACCACCACCGCGAGCTGCCGCGAGCCCCCGCGAACCGCCACCATGAGCGGCCGCCACGAGCCGCCGCGCGCTCGCGCGCGCGCGCGCGCCCGGTCCGGTTGAGCACCGCTGACGTTCCCAGCGGCCGGCACACTGCGAGTGGGGGTCGCCGGCCACCGGTGCCCTGAGCGCCCCATTCGCGCGCGTGCCTTGGGCATTCCACGCGCCCAGGGCGCCCTACTGGCCCGCACACCCAGGGGGCTCCATTATCCTGCGCCTGGTGCGGTCCAGCCGCCAGCGGCGGGGCGATCGGGAGAGGCTTGGGAGATTCTCTCCGTGGGCGGGGCACCTCACCCAGCCATTCAAGCTAACAATCAAGCGTTGGGGGAGGGGTGCGCGCAGGCAGCCTAAAATACCTTCGGAAACACAGCTGCGACCCAATCACTGAAATTAGCTTAACCCATAAAATCTGCGCACCCTTGGTTCTAATTGATAAGATCTCTCTCAGTTCAGCGATCCAAGACAAGAGGCGTGATATTTTTTAGTGCCTCTCGCTAAAGGGGCGGAGGCAACTCCTGATTGATAGAGCCTCCATATTCAGGGATAAACGCTAACAAGAAGGACTTGGCAGATAATAAGGTCTATACTACACTAGTCGTAAGCAGAGACTAGTGCCTCTTCTTCCCTGCAAAAACAGGCTACAAAGTGTGGAAAGCCTGGGTTGAGAGGTCCAACTAAATGATAGGTGCTGAACAGTCACCTTGACAACAATTGACTCCCACCCCCGCCTGATTACACTGGAGGCCCTGACTCTCAGAGCCTTTCCCAAAGCCTTGCACTGAGTGGGGATAGAGTGGGGATTTCCCAGCTCTTTGAGCCTCTTACTCCCCAGGCAGAAGCAGTTGCAGCCTTATAGCTGGATCACCAGGCTGCTAATTCAGAAAGGGGGGACTAGGAGAGAGAATCCAGGAAAGCAAACTCTCTCATCGTTGGACCCTGCAAACGCCAACAAGCCTTTACTTCCAGCAAGACTAAAGCCAATTATATGACATTGCCATAGAATCCCATCAACTGCAAATCCCTAACTAAGAGTGACACAGGGGCAGAGCCTGGGGTACAGAGTCACCGACTAGGAAGAGGGAGAGAAAAGAAAAAGGAAGAAGTTAACCTCTCAAAATCAAGAAAAACCCACAGACTTTACAACTTGATCCACTAATTTTTTTTTGTTGTTGTTGTTGTTGCTTGTTTCTTCTATCTTTTTGCCTTTATTTCCTCCACCTCGGTCCTTCTATTCTCTGCCCATCTTATGCTTCCCCTTTCTTGAACTACACTACCCATGAGTGTTGCATTTTATTTTTCTTCTTCATCCTCACCCTCCTTTAAGGTTATACTCCAAAACACTTAACTCTCACTCTCTCCTCTTTTGTTTTTTTTTTTTTTGTCTTGCTTTATTTTGTTTTTTTCTCCTCCTATTTTATTTCTTCCTTCGTTTTTCTCTTTTTCTTATTTTTTCCTTTCTATTTGTTTTTTCTTTTCTCATTTTACTTTCCTCCCATATAATCCTCAATCACGAACAAATTAGTTAATTTGGGACTCAAGGCTTTTTTTTTGGTTTTATTTCTCTTTTTTGCTTTTGTTTTTATTTTTTTTTCTCTTGTTTGTTTATTTTTGTGGCATTTTGGGTCCTCCCAACCCAAGGTCTCCATTGTATTTAGTCTTCGCTCCACTTAATACAACAGATTTTTACTTATTATTTTTATTTTTTCTTCTTTATTATTCTTTTTTGGTCCTTTTTTCTGATTCCCTCTTATCCCTCTCATTATATCTCTTAGTTGACCATCACTTACAAGCAAATCATCTTATGCTTGTCTAAGATTTTCTTCCTTTTTTTTTTTTTTTTTTTTTGCATTTAGTAGGTCCCTACTCCCTTTTTTTGCCCCTTGAACTCTTCACTCCAAATCAGGCCCTCCATTATAGGCACGATATTTCCCTGAGGAGGGGAGAGGAGGGAAAGAGAAGAGAGAAAAAAGGGGGAAATAATAAATTATTACTGTTTTTTTTTGTGGGGTGTTTTACCCTTTTTTTTTTTTTTCTTTTTACTCTTTATTAATTCTAATTAGTGCTATCAATAAGACCACCCTCAGATGCCGATAAGAAAGAGGAAATCGAATATTATGGATACAAAAGAAAGAGAGGTAACACAAATAGATGTGGAAAAATCTATGGAGAAAAGACTTAACATATTGGAAGCCTTGGAGCTAAATGACAGAGAATTTAAACTAGAAATCTTAAAAATACTCAGAGATATACAAGAAAACACAGAAAGGCAATATAGGGAGATCAGAAAACAACTCAATGAACACAAAGAATATATTACCAAGGAAATTGAAACTATAAAAACAAATCAAACAGAAATGAAAAACTCAATTCACGAGCTGAAAAACGAGGTAACAAGCTTAGCTAACAGAACAGCCCAGATTGAGGATAGGATTAGTGAAATAGAAGACAAACAACTTGAGGCACAACAGAGAGAAGAAGAAAGAGACTCAAGAATAATAAAAAATGAGAAAACCCTACAGGAATTGTCTGACTCCATCAGAAAGAATAACATAAGAATAATAGGTATATCAGAGGGAGAAGAGAAAGAAAATGGAATGGAGAATATACTCAAACAAATAATAGACGAGAACTTCCCAAGCCTGTGGAAGGAACTAAAGCCTCAAATTCAAGAAGCAAACAGAACACCAAGTTTTCTTAACCCCAACAAACCCACTCCAAGGCACATCATAATAAAGATGACACAAACCAATGACAAAGAAAAAATTCTCAAGGCAGCCAGGGAAAAGAAGAGTACAACATATAAAGGAAGGCCTATTAGATTATCATCAGATTTCTCAGCAGAAACTCTACAAGCTAGAAGAGAGTGGACCCCAATATTTAAAGCCCTGAAAGAGAGGAACTTTCAGCCAAGAATACTATACCCATCAAAGCTATCCTTCAAGTATGAAGGAGATATAAAAACATTCACAAATACAGAAAAGATGAGAGAATTTATCAACAGAAAGCCCCCACTCCAGGAAATACTAAGGGGGGTTTTCCAACCAGATTCAAAGAACAAAAGAAAACAACACCACAAGTAACAGCTCCACCAAGAACACAATAAAACCAAACTTAAACTGTGACAACAAAGGAAAAAAAGGGGGGAGAGGATGGAGATTAACAGTAGCAAAGGATGATGAAGTGCAGAAATACTTATAAGATAGGGTACTACAATGAATATGGTAGGTACCCTTTTCATTACTTAATGGTAACCACCCTTAAAAAAACCACCACAAAAACACTTGACTTAAAAAAGGTAGCAACAGAGGAAAGAAGTATGGAACACAAACAAACAAAAACAAATGATAGAAAAACAAAAGAGAAGAATCAAACTATATACAAAACGAACAGAAAGCAATTTATAAAATGGCAGTAGGGAACCCACAAGTGTCAATAATTACACTAAATGTAAATGGATTAAACTTACCAATAAAAAGACACAGAGTAGCAGAATGGATTAAAAAAGAAAATCCAACTATATGCTGCCTACAAGAAACACATCTAAGCAACAAGGATAAAAACAAATTCAAAGTGAAAGGCTGGAAAACAATACTCCAAGCAAACAACACCCAAAAAAAAGCAGGCGTAGCAATACTCATATCTAATAATGCTGACTACAAGACAGAAAAAGTACTCAGAGACAAAAATGGTCATTTCATAATGATTAAGGGGAAGTTGAATCAAGAAGACATAACAATCCTTAATATATATGCACCAAACCAAGGAGCACCAAAATATATAAGACAGCTACTTATTGACCTTAAAACAAAAACTAACAAAAATACAATCATACTTGGAGACCTCAATACACCGCTGACGGCTCTAGATCGGTCATCCAAACAGAGAATCAATAAAGATATAGTGGCCTTAAACGAAATACTAGAACACCTGGATATGATAGACATCTACAGGACACTTCATCCCAAAGCGACAGAGTATACATTTTTCTCTAGTGTACATGGAACATTCTCAAGAATTGACCATATGTTGGGCCACAAAGACAATATCAGCAAATTTAGAAAAATTCAAATTGTACCAAGCATATTTTCTGATCATAAAGCCTTGAAACTAGAATTCAACTGCAAAAAAGAGGGGGAAAAACCCACAAAAATGTGGAAACTAAACAACATACTTCTAAAAAATGAATGGGTCAAAGAAGAAATAAGTGCAGAAATCAAAAGATATATACAGACAAATGAAAATGAAAATACGACATATCAGAATCTCTGGGATGCAGCAAAAGCATTAATAAGAGGAAAGTTCATATCACTTCAGGCCTATATGAACAAACAAGAGAGAGCCGAAGTAAAGCACTTAACTTCACACCTTAAGGAACTAGAAAAAGAAGAACAAAGACAACCCAAAACCAGCCGAAGAAAGGAGATAATAAAAATCAGAGCAGAAATAAATGAAATAGAGAACAGAAAAACTATAGAAAAAATCAATAAAACAAGGAGCTGGTTCTTTGAAAAGATCAACAAAATTGACAAACCCTTGGCAAGACTCACCAAGGAAAAAAGACACAGGACTCAAATAAATAAAATCCAAAATGAAAGAGGAGAGATCACCACAGACATCATAGAAATACAAAGAATTATTGTAGAATACTATGAAAAATTATATGCCACCAAATACAACAACCTAGAAGAAATGGATAAATTCCTAGAACAATACAACCTTCCTAGACTGAGTCATGAAGAAGCAGAAAGCCTAAACAGATCAATCAGCAGGGAGGAAATAGAAAAAACTATTAAAAACCTCCCCAAAAATAAAAGTCCAGGCCCAGACGGTTATACTAGTGAATTCTATCAAACATTCAAAGAAGACTTGGTTCCTATTCTACTCAAAGTCTTCCAAAAAATTGAAGAAGAAGCAATACTTCCAAACACATTTTATGAGGCCAACATAACCCTCATACCAAAACCAGGCAAGGATGGCACAAAGAAAGAAAACTACAGACCAATATCTCTAATGAATACAGATGCTAAAATACTAAACAAAATACTGGCAAACCGAATACAACAACATATTAAAAAAATAATACATCATGATCAAGTGGGATTCATCCCAGAATCTCAAGGATGGTTCAACATACGCAAAACGGTTAACGTAATACACCATATCAACAAAACAAAGAACAAAAACCACATGATCTTATCAATAGATGCAGAAAAGGCTTTTGATAAAATACAACACAATTTTATGTTTAAGACTCTCAACAAAATGGGTATAGAAGGAAAATATCTCAACATGATAAAGGCCATATATGATAAACCATCAGCCAACATCCTATTAAACGGCATAAAACTGAGGACTTTCTACCTTAAATCAGGAACAAGACAGGGTTGTCCACTCTCTCCACTCTTATTCAACGTGGTGCTAGAAGTTCTGGCCAGAGCAATCAGACAAGACAAAGAAATAAAAGGCATCCATATCGGAAAAGAAGAAGTAAAGCTATCACTTTTTGCTGATGATATGATCCTATACATCGAAAACCCGAAGGACTCCACAAAAAGATTATTAGAAACAATAAACCAATACAGTAAGGTCGCAGGATACAAAATTAACATACAAAAGTCCATAGCCTTTCTATATGCCAACAATGAAATATTAGAAAACGAACTCAAAAAAATAATCCCCTTCACGATTGCAACAAAAAAAATAAAATACCTAGGAATAAACATAACAAAGAACGTAAAGGACCTATATAATGAAAATTACAAAGCATTGTTAAGGGAAATCGAAAAAGATACAATGAGATGGAAAAATATTCCTTGTTCTTGGATAGGAAGAATAAATATAATCAAAATGGCCATATTACCCAAAGCAATATAGAAATTTAATGCAATTCCCATCAAAATCCCTATGAGATTTTTTAAAGAAATGGAACATAAAATCATCAGATTTATATGGAACTATAAAAAACCCCGAATAGCCAAAACAATCCTAAGGAAAAAGAATGAAGCTGGGGGCATTACAATACCTGACTTTAAACTATATTATAGGGCCACGATAATCAAAACAGCATGGTATTGGCAAAAAAATAGACACTCAGACCAATGGAACAGAATAGAAAGCCCAGAAATAAAACCACATATATATGGTCAAATAATCTTTGATAAAGGGGCCAACAACACACAATGGAGAAAAGAAAGCCTCTTCAACAAATGGTGTTGGGAAAACTGGAAAGCCACATGCAAAAGAATGAAACTCGACTACAGCCTGTCCCCGTGTACTAAAATTAATTCAAAATGGATCAAAGACCTAAATATAAGACCTGAAACAATAAAGTACAGAGAAGAAGACATAGGTACTAAAATCATGGACCTGGGTTTTAAAGAACATTTTATGAACTTGACTCCAATGGCAAGAGAAGTGAAGGCAAAGATAAATGAATGGGACTACATCAGAATTAAAAGTTTTTGCTCAGCAAGAGAAACTGATATCAAAATAAACAGACAGCCAACTATATGGGAACTGATATTTTCAAACGACAGCTCAGATAAGGGCCTAATATCCAAAATTTACAAAGAACTCATAAAACTCAACAACAAACAAACAAGCAATCCAATAAAAAAATGGGAAGAGGACATGAACAGACACTTCTCCCAGGAAGAGATACAAATGGCCAACAGATATATGAAAAGATGCTCAGCTTCATTAGTTATTAGAGAAATGCAAATCAAAACTACAATGAGATACCACCTCACCCCTGTTAGATTAGCTATTATCAACAAGACGGGTAATAGCAAATGTTGGAGAGGCTGTGGAGAAAAAGGAACCCTCATTCACTGTTGGTGGGACTGTAAAGTAGTACAACCATTATGGAGGAAAGTATGGTGGTTCCTCAAAAAACTGCAAATAGAACTACCTTATGACCCAGCAATCCCTCTACTGGGTATATACCCCAAAACCTCAGAAACATTGATACGTGAAGACACATGTAGCCCCATGTTCATTGCAGCACTGTTCACAGTGGCCAAGACATGGAAACAACCAAAAAGCCCTTCAATAGAAGACTGGATAAAGAAGATGTGGCACATATACACTATGGAATACTACTCAGCCATAAGAAATGATGACATCAGATCATTTACAGCAAAATGGTGGGATCTTGATAACATTATAAGGAGTGAAATAAGCAAATCAGAAAAAAACAAGAACTACATGATTCCATACATTGGTGGAACATAAAAATGAGACTAAGAGACATGGACAAGAGTGTGGTGGTTACCAAGGGTGGGGGGGGAGGGAGGACATGGGAGGGAGGGAGGGAGAGAGTTAGGGGGAGGGGGAGGGGCACAGAGAACTAGATAGAGGGTGACGGAGGACAATCTGACTTTGGGCGAGGGGTTTGCAACATAATTTGATGACAAAATAACCTAGACATGTTTTCTTTGAATATATGTACCCTGATTTATTAATGTCATCCCATTACCATTAATAAAAATTTATTAAAAAAAAAAATTAATGTAAAATTTTATTTTATTCACATTCATGATATAATAGTATGCTACTGCTGTTGGTAGATCATTCATGGTATTTATACTTATTCTATTTCATTTTTTTTGTTAAATCCATTGTTCTCACAGAGAGTTGGAACACAAAATATTAGAGTTACATGACCTTTAAAATGAACCAGGGGTTCGAAACCCTGGGCTTGCCTGGTCAAGGCACATATGGGAGTTGATGCTTCCAGCTCCTCCCCCCTGTCTCTCTTTCCTCTCTCTCTCTCTCTCCCCCTCTTTCTCTCCTCTCTAAAATGAATAAATAAAAATTAAAAAAAAAAAAAATGAACCAGGGGATTTCTACCGCCTTCATCTTCCTCCTCATTATCATTGTAGGTGAACAATAATCATTTCTACAGCGGGACTTCTAAAGGAAATCCCCAATGCAGAGGAGAGTGAGCTGTTTGGTCTGGGGAAAGGCAGAACTTTAACTGACCCGCACCTGCAGAGCGTTGCCGAAGTGCCCTCTCACTTGAGAGTCTCTGTTTGAAAAGTGTGATACAGCTCGCCTTATCGCAGACGCTAGCCTAGCAGGCTGGGTTCTCAGGAGGACTGCTGATTATGGAGGCTCAGGATGGATGACTGACAGCCGGCACCCAGTCGTTTTTCTCTGACAAAGCTTTCACTTGTCATTAATTCTCCATCTCCTCTCCTGTTAGCGGCTGCCAGTTTCCCACTGAATGCCCAGCTGCCAATCAGCTACCAGTTATTTTTAATTAAGGCCACTCACAGATTTCCCTCACGTAACGTGCAAGGGAAGAAGGGGAATCCTTTTATTCATAATCGAATTTCATGTGTAAATTGCCTTAATCACACTTGTCTGGCGGTCCGGTGACGTGCCGCAGGAAGAAGCAGGTTTTCCTGTTTAGTCATGCATGGGCTCCACACCTCACCTCGCAGACCCACAGCCAGAATTATCCGTTTTCATTTGTGTCTCATTAAATCTGCAACGCCTTTCAGTAGCTGGATATTGACTGCCACAACCCTTGAACTCCGCTGCCTATAAACAGATGGCACTGGCTTCGCGTGGGTCAAACTCTGAGATGGACTTCCAAAACCACTTAAGAGGAATTATTGTGAGGTGAACAGCGATGATTCTCTGACAACTCATGAACTCTGTCATATTATGACCTCAGACGTATTAGGAAAAGTTTCTGAGGTTCTCATTCAAGGCTCACTTGAATACAGGTGTCGAAATAACTTCAATATGGGCCTCATGAAATAAGTGAAGCCCCTTTGAGTTAGATAACTGCTTCATATATTTTTCCTTTTTTAAATATTTTATTTATTGATTTCACATAGAGAGAAGAGAAAGGGTTAGGGAGCAAGAAATATCAACTCATAGTTGCTTCACGGTTATTGTTCATTGATTGATTGATGGTTTCTCGTAAGTGCCTTACCTGGGCTTCAAACTGTGACCTCAGCGTTCTAGATTGACACTCTATCCACTGCGCCATCACAGGCCAGGCTGAGAACTGCTCTATTTTTATTTTTGGGAAACATACAAATTTATGAAGGCTCCCCATAAAAATGGAGGGTGATGGCCCATAATTATAATTATAATTATTATTGTACTATGGGGTACTCAGAACCTTGTGTGAGGTTCCCATTAAAAAACTGATGTAATCTGAACCATACACACCTGATTAGAAATTATTTCCAAATTCGGTTCTGTGCTTGAACTCTAAAACATATCATACTTTGGGGTGGTTATATCCAGTTGGAGAATGATGAAGCGTGGGGAGGTATTTTTAGACTCTCAGTCACAAAATACAACTTGAAAACTCACAGTTATGAAAGGTTTTATTTAACACAAAGGAAAAACTGCCAGGCATTCAATGACATCAAAGACCCCTCAAGCACCCTTATTGAGGTCGACGTTGCCTAGCAGATGAGTTCTGCCCGTGCTTGAGTTTCCTTTGTTCTGATGTTTCCTCCTAAGTCTAAATCCCAGAGGTGGCACTCTGTGCTAGAAATCTCGCAATAATATCCATCACTTAGCATGGGAAAGTTCGCATTTTCTGGTCTGCTAAAAGGCCTTTGGGGAACATCCCTCCCCCTCCGCATTCCCCTCTCTTTCCCCTTTTCATGTTTACTGACAGCTGAGTATTCAGCATGCATGGCACTCTTCCATGTTCTTTATGTGTGCTATGTCATTTCATTCTCAGAACATATGTGTTTGCCGATGGCATGAACTGAGACTCGGAAAGATGCTATGATTTGCCGAATAACTACCAGAGCTAGAATTGGATTCCATAAACTCTGCTTCCATAGCCTGTGCCCCAGAGGAGCTCACCACAGCATTATCCTAAAGTTTAACAATAATGGGCTAACAACAAACACACTAAAGTAAATCATCGCATCAATGATTGAGCACCTTGCTCCATTCTACCTTTAGGGATTGTCCATGACGCCCTTCATTCGCTAGAGGATTCTGTCATTGGATCTGCTCATCTCCCTCAGAATCTCCTACAAGAAGAAAGTGTACTTTTTTTAAATTTATGTATATCTAGTGCATAGGAAAGAATATATAGCCTATACACAGAACAAATAATCCTATTTTTCTGTAAACTAGGATGTACTGTTCATCAAAGTGATGAAAATGCAGAATCATAATACAGGAGCAGGGATTCAATGCAAAATATCCAGGAATGGATAATTTTGTAGAAGACAGCAAATGCTTTTCTGGGCACCAGTTACTTCCACATGGTGCATTGTAATTGATCTTCAAATCATATGTAACAATACAGTTTCTATTTTTTTTGCGAAATAAAATTTATTCAGTTCCTCTATGAATTTAACCATCTAGCCTTCCCTCTTTAGCTACACATGAAGAGAAATATACCTGAGTGCACAGATGCCGAAATCTTTTTGTTTTTGTAGATGAAGTTAGTGAAGCTTCCATTTTCTGCTCTATTTATTGCTCTATTTCTTGAATCGCATGATCAAACTAAAGGCTAAAAAAAAAATATTCTTGACATGAATTGAGTACTGGGTATGGGGACTTTGAAGAGCTTTTGCACACCATCCTGGAATTTAAAAAGGTAAGTCTGTACCAGACAGAGATATTTCCGAGATGCACAAAAGTGATCCTTTATACCAAGGAGAGAGATGGTATCAACATCAAGAAGGTAAACTGTGGAATAAAAAGATATCAATTAGATACCTTTCCTTGTTAACTCATTCAAGCTACCAAAAGGTTTATTTTATTTATACATATTTAATCCCCCAAATGAATATTTCCAACATGACCTTTAATTCAAGAAGCTGCAAAGTAATTCAGCATATTTTTATAGAATTTCACTACATGTCTCACCATAGTCATTTTACATAACTTGTACGTCATCTATACAATAACATAGTGAGGTAAATACTGGTTTCTCTCCCATTTACACGGGAGGACAGTGAAACCCATGGTAATTAATATAACTTCTCAGGGTTATTAATAATTGGCTGAGCAAAAATTCTAAGTGAGACACAGCTTCTAGATAACGTAAAGGGGGCTAAAGACAAAAATTGCAATGATGATGCTTATATGAATGATGTTGTAGAAGCAGAAATAAGGACCTGACAAATTCAGCTAGAGACACCAAGCTATAAATTTTAATTCCGAAAGAGATGAAAAATAAGTGATTCCAATGAAGTTAGGTCTCATATGGGCAGCTTTTATTTTTTGGCTATTCTCCTTTTATATTTCACTGCCCCTCTGCTTTTCCTTATCCAACCTGTGAAATATTGATGCTCCTTACAGAATATTTAGAACATAATTTTGGCATGTTCATAGAAGAATTCGCCTGGAGTTAGGGTGTGGAAGATGACTGGATAAAGAAGATGTGGTACATCTGTACAATGAAATACTATTCAGCTGTAAGAAAGGACGAAACATTGCTACTTGTAACAACATGGATGGATCTTGAGATTACCACACTAAGCGGAACAAGTCAGACAAAGTCAAGAACCATATGGTTTCCCTCATATGTGGGATATACAACTGCAAGCAACAAATGAACAAACAAGAAAAACAAATAAACAAAAACTCAGACACAGACAACATTATAGTGGTTATAAGAAGGAAGGTGGGGAAGGGAGAAAGTCAAGGTTAACGAGGATCAAATATATGGTGACAGAAGATTTGGCTCTGGGTGTGGGCACATAATACAACATACAAATTGTATATCATAGGATGTGCAATAGAAACTTATATAATTTTATTAACCAATGTCACCCCCATAAAAGGTAAGGGGTGGGCTCTGGCTGGTTGGCTCTGCAGTAGAGCATCGGCCTGGCAGGTGAAAATCCTGGCTTCGATTCCTGGTCAGGGCACACAGGAGAAGCACCCATCGGCTTCTCCACCCTTTCCCCCTCTCATTTCTCTCTCTCTTCCCTTCCTGCAGCCAAGGCTCCATTGGAGCAAAGTTGGCCCGGGTGTTGAGGATGGCTCCATGGCCTCTGCCTCAGGCCCTAGAATGGCTCCTGTTGTAATAGAGCAACGCTCCAGATGGGGCAGAGCATCGCCCCCTGGTGGGCATGCCAGGTGGATCCCGGTCGAGCACATACGGGAGTCTGTCTCTCTGCTTCCTTGCTTTTCACTTCAGAAAAATCCAAAAAAAAAAAAAAAAAAAAAAAAAAGGCAAGGAGGAGGGAATAAAGATTGAGGGAAGGGAAGGAGGGAGAGAGAGAGAAAGATTCCACAAGGTACTCCAGTCATTCAAGCTTCCATAAAACCCTGACCATCATGGAACAGAGACAGGTAGGACCTGGTGTGACCTGAACCACTATATCTTGAGATCAGTTTATAATATACTGATGTGTGTGAAGCTTGTTTTACCAGAATTCATAACCCGAGCCGAGAATCGATTTCTTCACATTTGTCACGTTAGAAGAATTGAGCGATTGTCAGTTAGTCTTTCTTTTTGTTCCCTCTTTCTTATCTCTTTCCTACACTGCATTTTTTTTTTTTACCTAGCAATGCCAGACCACTTATTCCAAGATGCACTTCTGTCGGGACAAGGAGATTCTAGCTATGTACTGGGGTCACGGTCATTACTCTGTTGGCAGAATGAAGGGGAGGACGGTACCAAAATTCGAAACAGAAAGGAAAGAAAATTGTCCACACAATGCCTCCTTTCAATCACTCAGCAAAGCCATCCCCAGGTACCTGAGTCTGTCTTTATCAGTGGCACACCTGCTGTAGTCTCACATAAAATGGCCTTTCACTGAGACTTTGGTCATTTTGAATCTGCAGAACATTAGACTCTAACTGCTATCTCTTTAAGTCGGTTGCAGTCTTTCCCCTCACGTGGGAATCTCAGAGATTTAATTTGCAAAAATATCCCTGCTTGATCCATTTCACATCAACTCCATACTTTAAAGCAAATGACTTAAGCAGATGCAGATTTTCACCTTTGCCATGTGGTCTGACTTATGCTAGTTGTTACTTCCTATTTCATACTGTCTTCCGGTTTCTATCCCACATCAGGATCAACTCTTATATGAGACCAAACTTCAAAGAAAAGTCAATAGCCATAGAGCCCAATCTCTTTCTTTTACGGATGAGTTCAATGAGTTCTTGAGATTATAAGTGACTCTTATAAGGTCACAAAACCAATTAATGCCACTGACTCTACAGCAGGGTAGCTTAACCTCGCCATTTTGGTCCAGAGTATTCTTTGTTGGGCGGTGGTTATCCTACACCTTGTATGATGTTTAGCAGAGTCTCTGGCCTCTACCCACTAGCTGCCAGTAGCACCCACCTTGTGTTAAATAAAGGTGTCTACTGACTTTGCCAAATATCCCTTGATAAGTAAGCTAATATATGAATTTCTTTTTCTCTTCACTTTGCCTTTTATTTTTTATTCTTCCATTAACCAACCAGGAACTAGTAAGTGCCCATGAGAGGCTAGTTAGAACATATTTTCCGTTCCACTGAAGCCACAGTGCGGTAGATTAAAAATATCTGTAATTAAATTGTGTGTATGGTTTCAACAAACACAACACACCTTTGAATGATGTTGACTACATGATGAAGTGAAGTCCATTAGAGACCCAGGCTCCCTCTCCTTCTGGATCCCCCCAGAACCTTCTGGTTGGGGACCTGTCGGTATAACAGCGTACCGAATAATCAACAACGTTTGACATGATGGCTTCCTTTCCACAGAGGCAAAGAATATTCGTCCCTGTTCTCGTCACACGGACTGGAAAGCAGCAGCCATTTTACCCAGAAAGACAGGTGCTTGTTGATTTCAGATGCATTCTTTTCCATTTAACTAGGTCTGTCTAATGATGTGTAAGTGAGGCAGTACATTCTCTGGTGCAGAGACATCTGTGTCATTTATCTTAAAGTCATCAGATGTACCCACTCATTCCAGTGTACCAAATATCCTGCTGTGTGTTTAGATGGCTAGAAGATGTAATACTACAATAACTGAGGGGAAATTCCCGACTCAAAATACTCATGGCCATGAGAGGAAAAAAACAACAACAAAAAACCAGCTACAGCCAGAGTCCAGTGCAATGCACTAACTGCTCTGAGGGATGCAGCTTCTAAGCACTGAAATCTAACGTACAAAAAGGGAACTGAAGGATGACGGGCCCTTCCCAGCCTAACATGTTTCATGTGCCAAGGTCCAGAGGTGTCAGCACATTTTTTTTTATTTAATGGCTTGAATATATTCAATGTAAAATAAACATAATAAATAAAATAATGCAGATAAATTGTAGAGGAGAGGAGTATTCGGGGAAAAGTCAAGGAAAAGAGTCTGGTTTCAGACAGAAGAGGGTTTTCTATGTCAATAAGATCATAGACTTTCCCATGGGGCAGTGAGAAGTCACTAGCAGTGTAAGTGGTGACGTGACCTAACAGATCTGGGATATATAAAACCCCTTCTGTGGTTGGACAAAGGAACACCAGATGAAAAGCTAGCATAACAGACCAAGAACGAGATGATAGAAACCTAAGTAGAGAGGGAGCAGCAGGTGTGGAGAGCTGGGTAGGGAGGCGGAACCCTACAGGAGGGAAGAACCCATCTCAGGAGGCACTCAAGGAGTTTGCTTATTAATTAGACATGAGACTGCAGTAGATAAGGGACTCAGAGAATATATGACAAAGTGGCAGGCTGGAGAAGAAGATAAAGAATTTCATTTTGGCCTGACCTGTGGTGGCGCAGTGGATAAAGCGTCGACCTGGAAATGCTGAGGTCACCGGTTCGAAACCCTGGGCTTGCCTGGTCAAGGCACATATGGGAGTTGATGCTTCCAGCTCCTCCCCACCTTCTCTCTCTGTCTCTCTTCTCCTCTCTCTCTCCCTCTCTGTCTCTCTCTCTCTCCCTTTCTCTCTCCTCTCTAAAATGAATTTAAAAAAATTAAAAAAAAGAGAAATCTTTAAAAATAAATAAATAAACAAGAATTTCATTTTGGTTATGGTCACATTGGAGAAATTTGTGAGATACCCCATTTGAGGTGCTCAATGAACCAATTGCATCTAAGGTCTAAAACTCATGGGAGATGTCTAGGGTAGAGACAAAGATGTCGGTATCAGTAGTGGCTAGACAGAGATTACTAAACTAGCCCAGAAGGAACAGAGCAAGAAGAATGAGGAGCCATGGGCTAGTGCCTGCAAACTCAACAACCACCCATGTAGAAGAAGGTCCTTTTCCCTGGGTGACTCTCCACCTAATGTTATGCTCTCTCTGCCTGGAAACGTCTCCTCCTCCCTTGTCAAACATTTGATTATTACTCCCAGCTTAGAGTTTTAAATATTACCCCATATATAAGCAGGTTCCTCTTGTTATTCTGTCACTAAACCTTCTTTGATTCCACCAGCAGATGTATCATAATGAATAATTATATCGTGAGGTATTTCTTTACTTGATCACTGCCCATCTCTTCTAACAGATGGCAAAATCCTGAGAGCGGGAACCACAGCTGTTGGATTTATTAATATATCACCACTGTCATCCACTGTGACTCAGGAGAGTCGTCAAATAGTTCCTGAGTGAATAAGTGAATTGGGAGTTTGTAGGTCATGAAAAAGGCTTAACTCAATTTGAAACTTGTTGTAAGAAGGAGTAATATTTATACTCTGATAGCAAGAGCTGTCCTGAGTTTGAGACTGCCAAATTTATTTTCAGCACCCCCAAACTGACACTCTTTGATTTCCTCCCCCTTTCTCAGGAAGACTTACGTCCATTTCCAGGAACCCATAAACATAGCCTGGAAGCTTAGAAGAAAAAAAAAAAGACATTTGTTTTAATCTTACAGTTGTGCCATAAATCCCTCTCTTAGAGGAGAAAAGGACCCCAAGCACTAGGAGCCAATATGTGTTCCTGGAAGACGAGTTTTATTTTTAGTGAAATTATGGGACTGCAATCGTGTGACACTAAACTCAATTTCTAAATGACTCCACATGTGAGACAAGTCAGACATTGTAGAATAAAATTGGTCATTCCTGTCTTTCCAAAACATGAGCATTGTTAGATTTAAAAAGCCCAAAAAACAAAAAGTCTGTCTTTCCTAGGCCATAGTCAGGAGAGAATCTACTCCCCAGATGTCTACCCAAGACTTCCCGACCTGCACCACTCAGATTCCATAGGCCCATCTCTTTTCCTGCCAGAGGAATCCTGACGCACAACATTCACTTCACTCTTCTTGGGCTTCTTTTTTTTAAATATCAACTACCTACCAAAGTGCTTGAATCAGCTTCTCTGTCCTAGTGATGACACTGCTTTATTTAGTCACAAAATATCTAGCACAACGCATAAATAAAATCTTTGTACACAAACTAAGTTCTAAATACCGTCCCTTTCTTTTTCCTTACAAGCAAAATGGAAATCATTTTCCTTACCCCTCACAGATAGTCACACAAGTAAAAACGCTCGGGAAAGGGTCTACCACAGTGGTTGGTGTTGCAGATGACTGATACTGCCAAGTCTCTCCCTTCATAAGGACTCACTGAGTTTGAGTTAGTGCATGATCTGTCTAATTTGTACCAACATTTTAAGCATTTCTTCTAAGTATAGCCTATGGTGTGCTCTTGGGTGCTCATTAAATAGCCAATCGTTATGAGATTCAGTTAGCAACATTTAGACAACAGAAATATTTCTTATGAATCCAAAATGTCACCTCACATCTCAGTTACTGTGTGCTTTCTCTTATTTACCTAGGACACCAGGGAGTCAATCTCTTGTTTAAGCTCCTTCCCACCATATTTCAGATCAGCTGCCGCAGAACTCCACAATCTCACTTACTCCATGCTCCTCAAATCATTTTCTCCAGTACAGCGTCGGCCTGGCGTGCAGGAGTCCCGGGTTCGATTCCCGGCCAGGGCACACAGGAGAAGCGCCCATCTGCTTCTCCACCCCTCCCCCTCGCCTTCCTCTCTGTCTCTCTCTTCCCCTCCTGCAGCCAGGGCTCCATTGGAGCAAGGATAGCCTGGGCGCTGGGGATGGCTCTGTGGCCTCTGCCTCAGGTGCTAGAATGGCTCTGGATGCAATAGAGCAATGCCCCAGAGGGGCAGAGCATCGCCCCCTGGTGGGCATGCTGGGTGAATCCTGGTCGGACGCATGCGGGAGTCAGTCTGACTGCCTCCCCATTTCCAGCTTCAGAAAAATGAAAAAAAAAAACAACAAAAAACATTTTCTCAAGTTAAATGATCAGGATAGAAGAGGACTCAGATGCAACTTTTGTACACCAGAGATAGACAGATAGATTATTCCCCTTTGACATGCAGTAAATTTATACCCATTTCATACAAAAGAAAACTGTGGCACAGAGAAGTGAACAGGTACTAAAAACAAGGTTGCACATCCAAGATTCCAACGTATTCCTCTTGATCCTGAATAACACTGTTCTTTTAATTGCTGGGGACACTATCCAAATCTAGGTTCACACTGAAGACAGGGGTGCGAGTTGAAATTTTCCTAGCAAGAAAGCGATAAAATAAAAGATATCATTTTGATTACTCCCAGTTCATACAAACTAACTCTTAAGTTCACCAGAAAAGGTGAAAAAAAAAAAAGGTTATAGGAAATGGATATTTTGGTATTTATTCATATTTTAATTAGTCTATTAGCATGTGGAGGTAGTGCACTTTAAGGGGACCTTGGAAGCAAAAACACATTTTAAACAATCAGAAACCAGGGAAAACACTGAACATAACTATTAATTTTGGCAGAATTCTTTTCTTACATCTTTTTTTTTTTCTTTTTGTTTCTCCTCTTTGGTGACAAAAGGGAGAAAAAAGTTTAAATGGGAGAAGATTGCACAGAGACGCGGATTAACATTTCATTTACATGCTGTCAGGGTGTTAAAGACTGTGGAGGTGCAGTAGGATAAAATATTCTTAGTTAAAAAGCAGCTCAAATTAGTAACCTCTTCCATTGTGCACCTCGCGGCAAGTTCATTGTGCGGCCAAGTTAAAAAAGGAACACTGTTTTCTAAGCGAAGGCGGCACAGAATATGCACAGAGGTATAATTATTGAGGAAGAAGAGCAGTTCTTTATTAGATTCCCTCCCCAGGTGAGGTAACAGAGACATCACTGATGCTCTCATTTGACCCTCTTGGCTCATCAATATGTGAAGTCCACATCGAAACTTAACACAGGATTTTAAATCTTAACCAAGGCGCTGAGGTTGCAAAGTAGTGTAGGAGAGAGAGAGAGAGAGAGAGAGAGAGAGAGAGAGTTTAAGTAGAATTATCAAAAACCTTCCTCTGTAAAAAGCACAGCAGCTGCCTAGTTGCTCTCCCTCTTGGATGCCCCCAAGGCTTCCTGGCAGCTTTCACTCAGAAAGAGCTTCTGCAGAAAGACCACAGGGCCTTCTTCTCTGCCACCAAGGCTAGTCTAACGCCTAACGCTGTTCCAGGAGTCTTCAATCGTTAAGTGCAGTGACTCAAGAACTAACTATTCTCTTTCCAAACTCAGCTGTCCTCAGCCAGAAGTCTTTGCCTTGTTTTTTTTTTATATCAGATGTCCTGTTTGGGTGTGAGGGAAGAGGAGAATGGGAATCAACGACCCAGAATTAATAGCTGTGGGGTGGAGTGAAAATAACAGGAGATCCAGAGTAACTAACTGGGTTCAAAAACTATTCAAGTGCGGAGAAAGTGCCAAACCCTGCGTCTTATTATTTTTCATGGGTTTTTTTTTTGTTTGTTTGTTTGTTTTTTTTTAACAGGGACAGAGAGAGAGAGTCAGAGAAAGGGATAGATAGGGACAGACAGATGGTAATGGAGAGATATGAGAAGCATCAATCATCAGTTTTTCATTGTTACACCTTAGTTGTTCATTGATAGCTTTCTTATATGTGCCTTGACCATGGGCCTTCAGCAGACCGAGTAACCCCTTGCTCAAGCCAGCAACCTTGAGTCCAAGCTGGTGAGCTTTTGCTCAAATCAGATGAGCCCGCGCTCAAGCTGGCGACCTTAGGGTCTCAAACCTGGGTCCTCTGCATCCCAATCCGATGCTCTATCCACTATGCCACCACCTGGTCAGGCTATTTTTTATGTTTAAGGTATGCTACTGTTGTGACATTCATGAGTATTCTCTATTCTTTTATGCTCTTAAAAAATATTTTTTATTGTTTGATTTTAGAAAGAAATAAAGAGAGAAAGAGAGAGAGAGCTCAATATGTTTCTGTATGTGCCCTGACCAGAGATTGAACCAGCAATCTCTGTGCATAGGGACACTGCTCTAATCAACTGAGCTATCTGGTCAGGGCTCCTTTATGCTCTTTATCCTGGGGAATCTGGAGTGACAATCACACAGGTAAATCTGTGAAGAATGGATGTTTAACTCTGTATTGTCTTTCTTCCTTTTGGGGTTCAAGCCTACATGTGCCCAATGGTACTTTAAGTCAGCTTACCCAGGCTGATCTCCAAGCAGTTAGGCTTGTTGGCTCTTGTTCAAACCTCTTTGGGACTGGGTGAGTCCATTTATTTAATTTTGTGTTATAGCAATAATAAGCCCATCTAGCTAACATAGCTAATGCCACATCCTCTGATCTTACCCATCCTTAATTATAGCCAATGAGGTTTTTGGCCGATGTATGTATGCTTTGTTAAATGTTCAAGTGGTTCAAAACCCGTGTTTGAAAATGGGTGTGATCTATATTGTAGACCAAAGAGAGGCTTATTATTATCTGTGTGGCCTTAGGTTACACACTGAGAATCTGCATTTTAGTTTCCTCTTCTGTGAAATAGAAATAATGATGATTTAATCATTTTTTAAAAAATTAAGTGAGAGGCAGGGAGGCAGGACAGACTCCCACATGCGCCCCCACCAGGATCCACCTGGCAAGCCCCTTACAAGGGCAATGTGCTGCCCATTTGAGACTGCTGCTCTGATGCTTTAACCGATCTATTCTAGTGCCTTAGGCAATGCCATGGAGCCATTCTCAGCACTCAGGGCCAATTTTTCTTGAACCATCTGAGCTATGCCTGTGGGAGTGGAAGAGGGAGAGAGAAAGGTAGAGGGGGTGGAAAAGTGGAGAAGCAGATGGTTGCTTCTTCTGTGTGCCCTGACTGGGAATCAAACCAGGGACATCCACATGCCAGGCTGACGCTCTACCACTGAGCCAACCAACCAGGGCTCTGTTTAATAGTTTAGTGACAAAGTTTATATGGCATAAAAATACATAAAGCATCTTATGGGGTATATATAAAGGACTGTACAAACCTACTTGATACCACCACTCCCCAGAAAAACTATATCATCAGCCAGGAAAAATCCAGCACCTGACCTAGCTGAACTGTGTAGACAGGAATGTCTACAATAATTGTTAGTATAGATGATTCTGTTCATGCCCTGTCCTTTCTTAAAACCATTATACAATATAGCTCTCCTAAGTGAAATAAACAACATTCAGTGTCCCTGGCACATCACAGAAAACCTTCAATGACTTGGCCATTCCTTTCATTCCCCAATACGAGTATTTTCACCATTTCTAGGTGTCCTAGGACTTAGCTCATGGTCTGCCTTCTATCTGGAATGATTTCTCCCTTCCTTCTCCACCAGGTAATTTCACCTGACTCATCTTTCAAGGCCAAACTCACAGCTCTCCTGCCCTAAAAAATGTCATTAATTGTTCTTATCTCTGTGTTCTCAGAACTCTTTATTCATATCTTTACAATGCACTCATCACATTGTAATATCATTAATTATGCATGTCATTTTTCCCCCCTGATAAAGCTATGGCCCCTGGAGGGTAAGATCCATGAATTTATCATTTCTTTCTCTAAAGAGCTTAAAAATCACTAGGTGCTAAATATATTTATATTAAAAAAGAAATGCATGGCAGTCAAAAAAGTATAATTTGGTTTGGCAAAGTGTGAAAGAATTTTTAACATCTCATTATTTATAAAAGAAAAAAACCTCATTTAAAATACAGATCATCAAACTCTTTGTTTTGCCTTAGCCTCCTTATGTCTCTTTGCATTTATGAAGTTGTTAATTAACTTTCTTCTCCCTCTAGCTTCTAACTAGTTATTGGGTACCTGTATTTATAAACTAAATGATGTTGACTCTTATGTGATCAAATTATATACATATAACTGATGGCTGAATGTGCTGCATAGTATTTACAACAGCTTCCTGAAATTGGGGAGTGATATTTAGGAGAATTCCAATCAGGAAAGAACTCTTTTTTTTTTTTTTTGCACAGACACTGTCTGGTGAAACTAATTAATTTTCTAGAGAGAATGCATTTATCAAACAAATATTTTAACAAACACTAACAATAAAATAATAGCTAACAATTATTTAACAATTATGTGTCAAATAGGTTTTAAAGCATTCACGAATATTAAATCACTCTATCCTCAGGAGAAAATGGCTTGACATTTTAGTTTTCCCCCATTTATAGTTGAGAGAAACAAGGCTGCAGAAATAGGTAGTGACTCTGCTGCTATCTGAACCCAGACAGCCACCTCCATCCAGGTCTCTTACTCCTAACTTCAGCAAGGTCACCACCATTACAGAAAGAAAGAAAAATCACATAATTCCAAAAGAGTTCATGCATTTTGCTTGAAGTTCTCCAATGCCATGGAGGGGCACCAGGTCTGAAGCAATCCTTATTTTTCTTCTGTTCCCTTCGCACATCATAGCGACTCCAGCCTCTTTCTCAACACTCCCTCTGCTTTGTTTGCCTGCTCTTTAGTTTTCAGTTCCCGACCAACGTGGTTCTTTTTTGACTTCCCATTGTTCTCAACAGTTCTCATGGCTGATGTCTAAGGCAGAGGTCTCCAACCTTTCTTGGGCCACGGACCGGTTTAATGTCAGAAAATATTTTCACGGACCGGCCTTTAGGGTGGGACGGATAAATGTATCACGTGACTGAGACAAGCGTCAAGAGTGAGTCTTAGACGGATGTAACAGAGGGAATCTGGTCATTTTTTAAAAATAAAACATCGTTCAGACTTAAATATAAATAAAACGGAAATAATGTAAGTTATTTATTCTTTCTCTGCGGACAGGTACCAAATGGCCCACGGACCGGTACCAGTCCGTGGCCCGGGGATTGGGGACCACTGGTCTAAAGGGACAAAACCAAACAAGACAGAATCCTCCTCATCGCAAATATGACTTGCTTAAGAAAGTTTTGCCCAAAGAGCCAAGCTAATGCATCTCCCCCATCTTCTATCGGGGATCTCCCTTAAACCTCGCAGTCTCTGCATTTACTTTATTAAATGACTATCTAAGTGAGTGCTGTCTGTGTCACCTCATTCCTCCCAGCACATAAGCTCCTTGGGTCCAACAACATCATCGTGATCACCACTCCACCCCCATTGTTTATTTCTTAAGACAAAACAAGAAGCAAACAAACGCCAAGCACTAGTCTGACATATTGGAGTACACAGGAATGGAGGGAAGAGCCAGCAGAACCAGAGAGTAGGATCGTTTAGGATCAGTAGAAACAGAGAGTGTAGAGACGTGTGCCTTGTATGATTTTAGTGCAAATATAAAAGTATAATATAAGTTTTTGTACAGTACTATATGTGAATATATGTAATACTACATGCGCCCACACAGACCCGATATGTATGCCTAGACCTGTGTATGCCATTTATTAATTCACAGACCACTAGTCCACAAATCAGATATGTTCTCACAAGGTAAATCTCGTTGCATTATAATGTCAGGTGCAGTTGAAAATCCAGACGAGATGTAGTTAAATGACTGCTGTCAGTCTTTGGTTCCTTCTTCATGACCAGATAAAGAATCTCTCTAGTTACTAATATAGACACAGGTAACAGCTGGCACTGATAATATTAATATATAATTCACTCAGTACATATCAGACATTGAGTTTAATAGTCTCTGTGTATCACTTTTTGTCTTTTTTTTTATTCACTACAATATTGTGAGAAATATACTTTTAAGGCTTAATTATACATGGGGAAACTGAGGCTGGGATAGGTTAATTGAATTGAATTGCTATAGATCAAGGAGCCTGGATTCCAAATTGAGTTTGATTGATTCCAAGGTCTACTTTCTTTTTTTCTTTTTTTATAGAGACAGAGAGAGAGAGAACATAAGAGGGAGGGACAGATAGTGACAGACAGGCAGGAAGGGAGAGAGATGAGAAGCATCAATTCTTCATTGCGGCACTTTAGTTGTTCTTTGATTGCTTTCCCATATGTGCCTTGATGGGCGGGAGCAGTACAGCAGACCGAGTGACCCCTTGCTCAAGCCAGCGACCTTGTGCTTCAAGCCAGCAACCTTTGGACCCATGGGTTCATGTCTGACTCACACTTAATGCAGCAACCACAAGCTCAAGCTGGTTGAGCCTGTGCTCAAGCTGGATGAGCCTGCACTTAAGCCAGCGACCTCGGGCTTTCACACCTGGGTCCTCTGTGCCCCAGTCAGACACTCTATCCACTGCAACACCACCTGGTGAGGCCCAACGTCTACTTTCCTAATGATGATGCTGTAACTTACGGAATATCACAAAGTTTTCAATACAAAATTGGTTGAACCTAGTAATTACCCACATTACCCACGCCCTCGCCCTGGTACTATACAAAATGAAGAATTGAAATAATACATTTATCTCTTATTTAAATTGCCATTGTAAGTGTTCACTTTCTTTCCAAATCTGCCACTGCACACACTTAATGCTTTTCCCAGTCACAGGCTTCTATGTCAAGAATCATTTTCACATCAACAGTATGTCAGAGATATTTTGTTTATGACTATTTGCATCTGCCAGAAACTGGGGCTGCTCTTGTTCTACAGTATAATCTTGGGGTTGGAGTGCTTACATTACTTGGCAACTGTATTCCCAGTTGCAAGGCAATGGATTCTAAAAGAAAGTTAACATGAGAACAATGCACCCCTGGCAACAGTAGTCAAGACAGCATATTGTGTTTATTCCTGCAAACTTGTAAAGCTATCTTATCTCTAGCACTTTGCTGTCATTTAAATTGCCTTAGAGTACACAAATCTATTTGAAATGTTGGAAGGGTAATAATTAGAGAAGAAATATTGCCCTTTTAACCATCCGTTTTCTGCACAAGATTTTACTCTGTTTATACGTACTTATTTGTAGAAACTGCTTCTAGAATAATAGTAAACTAAAGATGATACAGGGAACAACAGACATTATTTATGGTGTGTAAGCTTTCTAAGGGGCCAGAAAATACCTGTATTTTACTTTCTTGTATTCCAAATAGGTAGCCCTTTGTAGTGCACACTGTAGACTTTAAATATTATTAAATAATTTCTAGGCAGTTTGTTTTATCATCTCTCTGTCCTGAATGTTAATAGTATTATCATCTTGTTACTGATTTAAAAACACTACCTCAGAGAGATATGTCTAAATTTATAAGTAATTTGACAATAGAAAATATTTTCTTTTTCATCCTTTTTGGGAAAGATACTCAGATTTGGGGGTTCCATTTTCCAAGGCATTTTCCATGTTATGTTTCAATTCTTGAATGGTTTGAACCTGGTCAGTCAGTGGGGAAGTGCCCCGTAAACCTCGGTGTCACAGAAACTGAGCCTGAGTCCCAGTTTGACATTAATTGTGGCTTCTTTTCGGTTTTCTCATCTTGAAATAAGATGGTAAGCCATTATACAATGTAGTTATGAGGAAAAGAACTGGGCAATATTAAATTAGAGAACACGAAACAGATGCTTTTCTATATTTACATCAGTTTTATAAAAACTTGATTCTTGCGTTTATTGGGGTGACCTGGTTAATAAGGTCGCCCGGGTTTCAGATGTTCAGCTCCACAATGCATCGTTTCTACATTGTACTGTGTGCTCGCCATTCCGGTCCAGTCTCCTCCCATCACCATGCATCCCCCCTTCTTTTTTTTCTTTTTTTCTTTTTTTTTGTATTTTTCTGAAGTTGGAAATGGGGAGGCAGTCTGAGAGAGTCTCGAATGCGCCCGACCAGGATCCACCCGGCACGCCCACCAGGGGGCGATACTCTGCCCATCCAGGCATCGCTCTGTTGCAACCTGAGCCATTCTAGTGCCTGAGGCAGAGGCCATAGAGCCATCCCTAGCGCCCGGGCCAACTTTGCTCCAATGGAGCCTCTGCTGCGGGAGGGGAAGAGAGAGACAGAGAGGAAGGAGAGGGAGAGGGGTGGAGAAGCAAATGGGCGCTCCTCCTGTGTGCCCTGGCCGGGAATCGAACCCGGGACTCCTGCACGCCAGACCAATGCTCTACCACTGAGCCAACCGGCCAGGGCCTCTTATTCCCTCTTCTACCTCCCCTGATCATCCTTCCCTCTCACAATCCTCATCCTGTCGTCTATGTCTGTGAGCATGTTTCCCCGTGCTTAGTGCCCTCACTGTTTCACTCGTCCCCCAACCCCTCCTCTCTGACAGCTGCCAGTCTATTCTTGATATCTGAGTTGAATGAACAAAATAAACCAACAGACTCTCAATATTTAGTTACAGGTTGTCTCCATTGGGATATGTCCTTATCTGGACTAGTTGCAAAGACCTCCTAATCAATAACCGTTGAAAAGTGTATCTTAAGTTCTCAATGCTGGTCAAATCGGGAGCAATGTGTTCATTTCTGACCCAGTTAAGGACAAGTGGTTGGATAACACACATCTCTCTAGTTCTGCTTGTATCCAGAAATTTAACATAGAATTGTAAGTAAATCTTTGGAATCAGAAAAAAATAAAATAAAAGCTTCATTATTACATCCACCACTAATTACTAATTGATTGACCTTTACAAGTTACGAGATCTCTTCATCTCACTTTTCGTATCTACAAATTTAGCCTGCTAATGTACAGGATTAAATGAAAAGCATCAGTCTCGATCACCCAGGGTAACTAAATCACAACAGAAACCTTCTGCACGTTACCTTTTATTCTCATACCTTTTTGAGTTAAAATAAAGCCGAGAAACTGAGTTTTCCTAAAACATTGGTCTGGTGGAACAGAGATAAACATTAGGTTCTGCTTTTCTTCTGCCTTTACACTTGATTTACTGATTATCTAAATGAATGTTTACTGAGTTTCCCCAAAACCTTCATATTAGAATTTCATTATTATTATTATTATTATTTATATTATTAAAAGATTTGTAAGCCATTACTTCCATATTTCCTCATATTTTAGCAGACATATATATGTTACCGTTTTATATACTTTTTATATCTTAGGTTTTAATTTTGTTCTTCATACTTTCTGAAAAAGCATTAAAATAAAAATCTTGTTTGGAATATTATCAGTAAAAGATATTCATTTCTTTACTTACATGTAAATAAGGACATTTTAAGAAATTTCTATGGGGCAGTATTGTCTGGCTACTTCCCCTGATGCCCTATTCAGAAGGAAGATGTTAGTGCTATAATTGCTATCCTGCTTTAGAACACAAAGCAAGGTCATTGTGAACAGGAAGAAATTGTTTAATAGCTTATAATCAAAGGAAGAGGTCCTGATGTTAAGTATTTGATTTAGGAAAGTACTTAGGAAAGCTTCCTTATAATGATAGACGAAGGCATTAATTTTATACTTGGGAAGAAACAAACATCAAAAAAGACTTTTATGATCTCCAGTGACCACATATTAAAAAAAACCCAACTTAATGAATGCCTAGCTTTCAAATGAACTCATTGTTCTTTTGGCCACTGAGGGCATGGAGGTGACGGAGCTAAAGGAAAGAAAAGTAGATAAGCTAAAATGTGTGTTAGGGAGGCCCCATTAATATCTATCTATTGGAAACACACCTGTGAAAAATTAGGGCTACTGTAGTGGAGATGTTGTGAGTCTAGTTCCTTCTGCATAAATAATGCCAGTGAATGCAAGCCAGACTGCCTTTTTAAAGGAAAATAAAAAATTGAATACATATTTACTGTTTTCTCTTATTATTGTACTTGACTGCAAGAACTGAACAACATAGCAAACATAGCAACCTTTTCTGTTCCCACAAAGGAGTTTGCACTTAAAAATAGTTAAAGCGCTCACTCATCGAAAACTGACATCGCACAATTGAACTGTGGCTGACCCAGTGGTCACTCTGGGCCTCTCTGGACCTCAGAAGTCCACAAAGGCAGTATGGCTCTGAAGATTATTTTACAGTTTTTAAAAAATTTAATTTAAACAATCATATTTTTATCATCTAGAGGCAAACCCCAAAATTCACATTTTTCAACTTAAATTATATCAGTAATTGCAAAGAGTTCTTTATACTGATCAAAAATGCTTTGACATATCCATGCCTATACACATGCATGTTTATATTTTATATATGTATTTATATTATATATGTATGTATATTCAGATAGATAAAATACATCATAGACACAGACAATGTATGCAAAACATTAACAAATTTATTCTTAGCCTACTAATAGGGGTTTAGGGTGTAGTTGAAGAAAATGTAAGCAGGCCTGGCTCTCAGATTGAGGGATACAAAGAAGTAAATAATTACATTAAAAGGGTACATAGGTGGATGGAGAGATAAATACATTATAAATTATATAAATAAGTGAGACACAGAGAGTTCTATGGGGATACATGTATGATGCTTCTAACCAAGTCGTTACTTAATGTGAGAAGGAATAGCCAAGTAAAAACCAAAAAATAAGTATAATTTAGACAGGCAAAGCTGAATAGGGTATTTGCTAAGCAGAGATAATAACATTCCTATAGGAAAGGAAAAAAAAAAACAACAAAGAGCAAAATCTATCTTAATAAAAAACTTTTAGCTTGACCAAGTGGTGGCGCAGTGTATAGAGTGTCAGTCTGGGATGCAGAGGACCCAGATTAGAAAGCCCGAGGTCGCCAGAGTGCAGGCTCACCAGCTTGATCAAGGGTCGCCAGCTTGAGCGTGGGATCATAGACATAACCGTATGGCTGCTAGCTTGAGCCCAAAGGTCACTGGCTTGAGCCCAAGGTCTCTGGCTTGAGCAAGGGGTCACTCAGTCTGCTGTAGCCCCCCAGGTCAAGGCACATATGAGAAAGCAATCAATGAACTAAAGTCCTGCAACAAAGAACTGATGCTGCTGCTCATCTCTCTCCTGCCTGTCTCTGTCTGTCCCTCTCTCTCTCTCTCTCACTAAAAAAAAAAAAAACAAACAAAAAGAACCACAATAACAAAATAATACTTTTATGCTGGTTAATTGATACATTTCATTATGCATGCAGGCTAAAAAGTACTTGGAGAAGGCCCTTGGAGGTGGAGACTTGGGCAACATCAACAATATCATATTGTAGGTCTCGAATGGGGCTTTATGTTATAATCACAAGAACCTAATTCTGTCTGGCTCCACTGTTTATTTTGATTCATTGGTCTAGGAGGGGTCCAGATACTGTCTCTCTAGCTGGTTTGTTTATGTAGCCACAGTGGGTAAGGGAGGCACACACACATATATATATTATTTCACCAATCCACTCACTGAACTTATACACACACACACACACACACACACACACACACACACACACATAACTTCACCAATCCACTCACCGAACAGTTGAAACCGAGGATGCTTGAGGAAGTGGGATTGTTCAGTATCTCTCAAAGAATTGCAGAGCAAAGTTTGAAATACAGATTCCCCTATTTGTGGACTAGTGCACTTTCAACAAGTGACATGGGACTATAGTGTCACTGGGGCTGGTGTAGCCCAGTGCCAAGTCTATCAACAAAAACTGGAATAATCATTTGACTATGACATGAGCTGTCAACCTGACAATGCATCTCCTTACTCTAGGCATCTCCATCCTCATCCCATCAAAGCCTCTCTTCAATACTTAGCCCCAAGTGCTTAGTGGCTCCTCCAGGGCCGGGGCGGTTAGACTCATGGCATCCAGGGTCCAGTCAAAATGTTAGTTTTGTGAATCTTCTATTTCTATTGAAGTTATTGGGGTGATATTGGTTAATAAAACTACACAGATTTCAAGTGTAAAATTCTATAATTCATCATATATATATTCATCATATGTATATTCATCATATGTGTGTTCCTCTAGAAACATAATTAAGACAATTTCTCCTGAATTCTAGTCATGTGCATGCATATGTGTGTCTGTATGTCTGTATGATAAATGAGCTTGTGCATATACATACACACACATAATTTTTTTCTCTCTATGGTGAAGGTCAGAATACTCATAAGCTAGTCAGAGAGAGAGAGACACACACACCAATCAAAGTAGGGTCACTTACATGTAATGACTTAAAACCTCAGCGTTGCAGCCCCCAGGAAGCACAATGAGGATCCTGACTGAAGAGGAGAATGTGAAGAATGAGGGAAGTGAGTCCCAGCATGGATATAAACACTATCCAACAGAGCACGCTGTTTGGGATTCCACTGCGGCCAGTGTGGGCATGCCGAGGAATCACACACGCTGCACGGGGGAAATAGAAGGGGCTTCAAGCCGTGCTGATGGAAGGCTGCATTATAACCCAGGGTTGGCTCTGTGATCTTAGGCCAAGGACCACTAGGCCTATGAGTAATGGTCCATCCGCAGGAGAAGGAAGGTCAGGGGAAGGCATGGGGTGAGAACCTTCGCTAAATTGTTAGGTTTCAGCAGAGAGCTGTAGGCCTTGTCCACAGATAGAATCAGGAGATCTCAGCAAATTTGTAGAACAAATATAGAGTTATGGCAGGTTGAACCTGTGGGTTGACAGGCCTACCCCAGGGTGCAGAGATGACTGGCTGACCCGGGAGTGGGGTTTGAGGGCAGGATAGTTGTACATATATAGAGTTCAGATTTGCTCTAAGTAAAATGACTATGTTAGACCTTTCATTTTTCAATCATTGATTTTGTTTCACTGTGGGAGTACTAGTAAAATGAGGCTACCTAGTTTCAATTATTCAAGGGGATTGCTCTTAATTAAAGGGGCATACAAAAACATCAGAGATTACCACTGGGCATCATACTTAGGAGTGTGAAATGTGTTCACGTCAGCACTGTTCTTAGAACATGTTGGATATTCAATTGTATTCCTGATAAATCTATTAATAATAATTCATTGTATTATTTGAGAAAAGTCTTACTTAATAATTGAGAATACATTTGTTTCCTGCCTACTACCCAGTATGATGAGATGCATATTTTTTCTCTATGTTTTATTTTAACATGATTTTAATTCTACAAGTTATTCTGATTTGACCCAATTCCAAATCATCTCTTTCTGACCTAAACTGAATACAAGCAAGGTTGGTTTTATGTTTTTGTCTGCCATTTTCCATTTTCTGTGTCCATTCCTGCATATTCATCCAGTACAAAGTCCCCAAGTCTCCAAGTCTTAGTTATATCCTTCAAAGATTGAGCTCTCTTTGTCTTAGCTTTTCCTTCTATATAGATTCCTCCAACTCTGCTGCCTACAATTGCCCAAAGTTCTACACCTGCTCTTTACTCTTTCTTGAATTCAACCATACTTGTCAGGACTAAAGCTTTCATGTAATGATTCAGGCTATTTTCAATCCATTCGATCTTATCCTAAACATCCTAAAACAGTGGGACCCTGATCACTATTTATAAAATTCTTGAGACATCTTCTTGCGACTTCCAAAAGTCTAAGAAAAATGCCACCTTTGCTAGAAATGAGAACAAAGATGCTTGCTAGCCCTTGCAAGGACCTCTCATTGAATAATACCAGTTCAGCACTGAGCAGTGATCATACTGAATGGCCTCAAAGTCTAGACTGAATTTTATTCCCATGGATTAAGTTTTAAAAATAGGAAGATAAATCTTCTGAGATCACTCAAGTCTAAAACCACCTAAAATACTTAGAAAGCTATCCATTGCATTGGGGGTAGTCTCTGTCCATATGGCCAGGAACCCTGCAAAACTGTGCTCCTATTACCTCTCCAAATTTAGCTTTTGACAGTATGTTTTTTTTTTCTCTCTCTCTGTCTCTATTTCTTGCCTCTCATCTATCTATCTATCTATCTATCTATCTATCTATCTATCTATCTATCACCTATCTAATGTGTGTGTGTACACACATATTATTGATACTACTGTACATACAATCTCCCTTGACCTTGGAAACACTGACCTGCTTCTAGTTTCTTGAACTGCGCATCATTTCTGACCCACAGAGCTTTATCAGTGGCTTTTCTGTACCTCTCCCTCCACAACAAATAACTCCTACTATCCCCTGGGAGATTTCAAGCAGGATCTCCTTAAGAGAGACATTCCTGACCAGGTCAAATTTGTTCAACACACATGTATTGAGTGCCCACTATGTGCCAGGCACTGTCTTGGCTGTTGGCCTGATAGCAGGAAACAAGCTGTCCCGTGATCTATTCTCATCATTCTTTGTCACCCTCCTGCCAGACTTATCACTGGTGTCATTTTAACTTCCTTTAGTATAATACTTTCAGACTTATCATCTCACCTGTCATTACTCTCCCTGAAGCTAGGAAGCATGCGTGCTTTTGCTCGGTTTTTTGAATGGAAGCTTACGGCAGTTTGACACAATATGTGTAAGTTGAGTAAATAAATAAAAGTATGTCTTAATACCAGAAGGGTACAAGAATAAAAAACAAGTAGTTTCTATTTGGACAATTTAGGAAGTTCTGTATCTTGATCCAAGGTTACCCATTTTATCAGCCACCTTCTTTTACATTGAAAAGGGAGGTGAGGCAAAGTACACAGATACACGATGGAACACACACACCTGCCGAGAAAAAGGACAGTCACCACAGGCTGGCCGCGAGGAAGGCCCGGCCAACGCTGATCAATAAAAGGTCCATTTAGCCAGACCTCATGGGGCACAGAGTACACTCTGGGCATGAAGAGAGCCAACTCTGTCGTCTTGCTTGATCTAATTCACCATCGGATAGCCTTCCCTTTCCTCAGCCAGCATCTGCACTCTGGGCCTCACCTAACAGTTAATGGTTGTGAAAGACGTTAGCAAGGAAGAACAGATTGTCGTAGTCTTTCCATAGCTGAAAATCCTCAGGATCATCTGGTGAGTCTCTTTTTCTCTGTTAGAGGTAGACTTTTTTTTTTTTAATTTTTATTCTATGAATGGAAAGGGCAAAAAGGGATGGTTTCTGGCACATGGTGGAAAAGCCAATACTTAGTTTGAAATGAAGGGAAGGCACAGGAGGCAGACACGTGAGCTGAACTCTGGCCTCTGCTCTGTTACCACAGTTGTAAGGCTGTCTCTCAACTTTTTTCTTCATTTCACTTACCAGAAAAGCTCACGTATTAATTCCTTTATAGCTCTAAGTTTTCTAATTCGATGTAACCTTTGCTGCTTTTATATTGAAAACTTTCAGAAGATTTGCCCTCCTAAAATAAGAATCACCACTCAAAAAAAAACCCCCAACAATGTGAGGTCTTTCATGGGTCTGATTTCACACAATTGTCATAAACTTTTATTTCAGTGTTTAAAATTTTTATTGGTCTTCTCTTTCACGGGGCGTTTTAATTTTAAAGAATTAAGTGTTTATATGTAGATTATGGTTTCCCTTCACAAAACAGACAGCGAGGGAGTTCAGAAACTTTGAAATAAAAAAGTCACTGGCGGTATCATTAAGTTTATTTCATTTTCCATTCTCATTACTATCACTGTCAAAATAATTGGTTCAATTTGTGTTATGTTCTCAAGTACAACCCTGAATGATGCATCAGAATTTTAATGCCTCATATTTCCAAAGGATCGGAGAGCATGCTGCATTACGCTGACCTTTTCAATATTCCATATAAATGGATTACTAGAAACTGACTCTGAGAAAACGTGTTTATACCTCTCCTGTCCTTCTCAGATGGCCATTTCTTCCCCTCTTTAACTGGGAAGAAGAACTGTCCCGTCAAACACAAGTCCTGAAAAGGTCACCGTGTCTGTGTCTGTACATGTGTGTGTACAAACACAAATATATATGCACGTATACATGTATATATAATATTAAATATACATAACCTTTTTTATAATTTAAATATAATGGTCACTTTCACTAATTACATCCTGAAGTCTAAACTCGTTCACAAGATTACAATTCAACATCATCATTAGGTCACGGAAAGTTTCTTCTTAGACTCACAAAATGCAGACTGAGGCTGGACATCGGAATTCGTGGTAGATGAATTTTATTGTCCACACTATGATACTCTCTGATATTCCAGCTTTGTGATTTAGAAAATTAACTTCATTTGAGCCCTGCTAAAATGGGTATCAAACACTAAGATAATATTATGTAAAACTTTGTGCAAACAGATCAAGCGCCAGTCTACAGTCTAAGCAATGTATTGAATACTTGTATTAAAATATCCTCATCTCATTACAACCCCGGGTGTCATCAGTACAGGGTGTGTATTTACAAAAGTCGGTCTGCAGTTGTGAGTACATGTAACATGGGCTTATTCTTGTATTAATATTTATTAATTATTGTGTTGTTTTCCATACGAGCAACTGCAAACCTAACCCTGTAGAGGAAAGAAACTGAAGCCCAGACAGACCGTTCACTGGTCACGGCCACACAGCTACAGTAATAGGAAACCAGAAATAAATACACTTGAAAAAATCTTATCATGTATTTAGTGTGATATCACTTTAAAACAGTATAAGACATACTTCATATTCTTGAAAAAATACAGTTTGTTTCAGTTGTACCATACTGTTAATGATTTTGTTTTAGTTTTCAAAAGCTATCATTGTAGCATACTACAATGATACAGTTTTAGCACACTGCACTCTGCAGTAACAGAGATGGAGAGAAATTGGAGGTACAGCCCTTTAATCTTTCAACTGGGGGCAAATCATGAAATTCATAAGTGGGTAAACCAGCAGTTTGTCATTAAGATCGCCTATCATGTCCCACGACGATCAAATTTAGAGCTCAGGACTGTTTATTATTATTCATTATTATTATTGTATGACCATCTATTTTTAAAGATGTTAGCTTAAATTGAACTAAAGGAATACAACTTTAAAAAATACCATTGTCTCACTTTTTTAAAGGCTAAATATTTATAATCATCCAATTAGGTATAATTTATAAATTTTCTTGTAAAACTTTTTTTTTTTTTTTTTTTGGTGAGAGTCAGGGAGGCAGAGAGACAGACTCCTGCATGCACTGCAACTGGGATCCAGCAAGGCCACTACTAGACAGTGCTCTGCCAGGCGGGGCCATAGCGCCGTTTAGCACCTGAGGCTGAGGCCATGGAGCCATCCTTAGCACCTGAGGCCTTATTCTTGATTATATGTATAATAAAACAGAAGTGGAATGGGTGCTGGTGGGTTCAATTAATATATGTTAAACTGTATCAAGAACTCCTTTTGTTTTACATTTAATTAAGATTACTAACATTTCTATTGATAAAAATCATTCAACTCACAAACTTGTACATTTTAAATAACCCTTTAGTACAGTCTGATTGTAGATTCTCTAATTTAAACTTTAAACCAACATTCTTTTCTACTCTATCTAATATATACATGTCTATTTCATAAACACCTAAAACAGATTTCCAAATTTTGATATAAAATTTAAGGCCTATTATTTTCTGTGTCTTCTTTGTGGGTTTTTAGAGCTTAATTGCTCTGTTATGGCTGCACGTACCAGCCACCATTGAAAAGTGTTAATTACTTTGTAGTTCAGTTAGTTATGAATGCATGCAAAATTAAACTTTTTCCCTAGAAGCAAATAAAGTCCACATTTATTATGTTACATAAAAGCTACAGAATTATTTAAAAATAATTAAGCCAAAGGCAGTCAGACTCCAAGTTTCAAACCTTGATGTGGTGTGTGAAATTAATTTTGGAAAATTCTGTAAAGCCATATAGTTATTTTAAGGAGAACAAATCAGTATAGAATAAAAAATGTGTGTGTGGACATGTATGTGTGCATGTATGTACATGTATTTATTTTGTCTGGCAAACATAAATGTTTGGGAAAATTAAGTGAATTATAAAAACATCAGCATGGAAATGCCTTTTTGAAAATATCACCTGTTCCAACCACTTTCCTTGTATCAGAATCCCAGAACCACATCCTAGTTCTTCAGTTCAGTACAAAATCATTGCTATCATCTTTGTGAGATGTCTGCTGACCATGAAATCACTATTAGTTGAGGTGGTTTCATCCTATACTTAATTGGACTATAATATTTTAAAAAATTATTTTCAGTTGAATTGAAATGTACCACACAGTTGGTATGTTCACATCAATTCATTCATTCAAGAGATATTTTTGAGCATCAGCTATATAACCAGCACTATTTTATGTGCTGAGCCATTGCAGTGAATAAGAAGGTAGAAAATCCCTGTCCTCATGCACAGGGTGGGAAGAAGACTGTATGATGTTGATGATGGTAAAAAATAAGGAAAAGCATTTAGCATGGGAAGGGACTATGTTGTGATTAGACACAGCCCTTGGCACCAGTGACCACTACTACATAGTATCAAATCATAGATTATTATTTTCAGTCAAAATTTGTTAAGCACCAAGTGACCCAACACATAAGTATAGTTTGACTTTGTTCTTGCCTCAGCATTCAGAAGTCTAAATTATTGTGTTGACATTGTGATGATGGTGGTGGTGGTGGTGGTGATGGTGGTGATGATGGTGGTGGTGGTGGTGATGGTGGTGATGGTGGTGGTAGTGATGGTGGTGGTGGTGGTGGTGGTGGTGATGGTGGTGGTAGTGATGGTGGTGGTGGTGGTGGTGGTGATGGTGGTGGTGGTGATGGTGGTGGTGACGGTGGTGATGATGGTGGTGGTGGTGGTGATGGTGGTGGTAGTGATGGTGGTGGTGGTGGTGGTGGTGATGGTGGTGGTAGTGATGGTGGTGGTGGTGGTGGTGGTGATGGTGGTGGTGGTGATGGTGGTGGTGACGGTGGTGATGATGATGGTGGTGGTGGTGATGGTGGTGGTAGTGATGGTGGTGGTGGTGGTGGTGATGGTGGTGGTGGTGGTGGTGATGGTGGTGGTGGTGATGGTGGTGGTGGTGGTGGTGATGATGGTGGTGGTGATGGTGGTGGTGGTGGTGACGGTGGTGATGATGGTGGTGGTGGTGGTGATGGTGGTGATGATGGTGGTGGTGGTGGTGATGATGGTGGTGGTGGTGGTGATGATGGTGGTGGTGGTGGTGATGATGGTGGTGATGATGGTGGTGGTGGTGGTGATGATGGTGGTGGTGGTGGTGATGATGGTGTGGTGGTGGTGGTGATGATGGTGGTGGTGGTGGTGACGGTGGTGATGATGGTGGTGGTGGTGGTGATGATGGTGGTGATGATGGTGGTGGTGGTGATGATGATGGTGGTGGTGGTGGTGATGATGGTGGTGGTGGTGGTGATGGTGGTGATGGTGGTGGTGGTGGTATTGTATGGGTTTTCATTATAAAAAATGGTCAGGTCCACGTCCTCCCCTATAAGGCAGCCATTTAAAACTTTGAGGAAAGTCAGTCTGATAGAGGCATCTCAACTCTAAAGTTATCTCCTCTGGTTCCTTTAATGAGTCTTGATCTGATCTCCTGTCTACTTTCCTCGTCATTTTTTTTTTCAGTCTCCTGTAGTAAAACTCCCATGCCTTCATTCATTTTCCTCAATTCAGCATGGAGATATTTTAAAATGAGCAAAGCAAATAAAATAAAACATGAATTGAAATGATATAAATAGGAAAGCTCCACAGAACGGCATTTTTAGGCAAAATAAAAGACTTGGTCCCACTGCAATGGAAACACACTCTCTAAAACAGGGGTCCCCAAACCTTTTACACAGGGGGCCAGTTCACTGTCCCTCAGACCGTTGGAGGGCCAGACTATAAAAAAAACTATGGACAAATCCCTATGCACACTGCATATATCTTACTTTAAAGTAAAAAACCAAAACGGGAACAAATACAATATTTAAAATAAATAACAAGTAAATTTAAATCAACAAACTGACCAGTATTTCAATGGGAACTATGGGCTTGCTTTTGGCTAATGAGATGGTCAATGTGCTCCTCTCACTGACCACCAATGAAAGAGGTGCCCCTTCCGGAAGTGTGGCGCAGGCCAGATAAGTGGCCTCAGGGGCCGCATGAGGCCCGTGGGCCGTAGTTTGGGGACCCCTGCTCTAAAATGTAACCTGGAGCATGGTGACCACAGTTAACAATGTATTGTACAAGAAAGAGTTTCTAAGAGAGACCTTAAAAGTCCTTGTTACAAAATAAAACCGGAGCGATAGGAAGTAAGTGATATTAACTAATCTTCTCGTGGAAATCACGTTGCAATATATATATACACATTAAATAATCATGTTGTTTATCTTGGACAAACCCAAAGGTTACAGGTCAATTATATATCAATAAGTCTGAAAAACAATACCAACCATTGTTAATTTTAAGACTTTAAAGTAAAATAAGAAGAGGACAACCCAAACATAATAAAGATGGATTCTCAAATACTTCAGCGACCATTTTCTTAGACAGTAAAACACCAAAACCCTATCCATTCAGACCAGAAACAGGGATATCATCCTGATTATTTCACAATTCTTTGAAGTTTTTTAGCAACTATAATAAAAAAACTAAAAAAATAATTAGTGTATGCATTAGAAAAAGATGTCAAAGTAGCCCTCTCTGGTGATTGTGACTATGTCTCTAACAACCGGATGTTCATAAGGAAATGTGGTGCAGCACTAGGTTATAACACAAGCAGACGACAGTCAGAGTTCTCCTCTCTAACAACATGTGTGCAAAGTGCAGATTTAAAAACACATGCCCAATAGCAATAAAAATTTAAAATGTAGGAATATATTTAATAGAAGAAAGACACAGACCTATATGAAAAAAAGCTATACAACAAGTGAAGAGGCTTCTTAAAAAAAAATGTCATGACAACTTTTCCCCCAAAAAACAATAAATAAATTTAATGCAGTTTCTATTGAAATTGCAACAAAATCAAGATAATGAAGAAGAACTGGATACATTTATTCCAATTTCATAGGAAAAGTAAAGACTCAAAAATAACCAAGAAAACTATAAAAATGAGCAGTGAGGGTAGACAGATAGTCAACATAGCTATAAAGATATTGCAATAAAGTGTGGGGAAAAGAAAAGGACCTCATGACAAGATAAGTATTCTGGCTACATTTAAGGCATAAATGTGTATTAAATTGCCATTTGCTATATTTTGTGATCTCTCTCTTCCCTCATTATTCTTCATCTCAATTTACATTAAGAATTTCTTATGTCTAACTTTACTGGTACATATTTTCATTCTTATGTCCAGTCATGTATCATACCTATTTTCCATGAAAATTATGAAATCCTAAAATTGACAGACATGGGACAGGGATTATTTTTTCCTCTTTATAAATGAATAACCTATTTTAGGTGTTATTCTTCTAGGTGTTTAAATGCCAAAGTAAGTCGATCAAAATATAATTGACTCTAATTGGGACTCCCACAAGGTGTTCATCTTTTTTTAAAAATACCTGAAGTTAAGAAGAGGTGAAAAATTCATCTATGACATTAAATTCTTAAAAATTTGATCTTCTTAAAATATTTCTGATTCTGGAATAGAAAGATGTATGTGTGTGGGGGCGTGGGTGTGTGTGTGTGTGTGTGTGTGTGTGTATATATATATATATATAAATTTTTTTTCTAAAGCATTACTCACTAAACCAGAGATACTGTAGTTCTACACCTTGAGTCAATAGATGGATCCCTTGTATTATTTATTGACAGTGAACTGATTTTTCTAAGATATGGTATCAAGTGAAACAAACTGTTATGTGTAGGAATCTAGGCCAGTGGTCAGCAAACCGCAGCTGGCGAGCCACATGCGGCTCTTTGGCCAGCTTAGAGAATCCTAATTAAGTTAATAACAATGGCCCTGGCTGGTTGGCTCAGTGGTAGAGCGTTGGCCTGGCGTGCAGGAGTCCCGGGTTCGATTCCCAGCCAGGGCACACAGGAGAAGCACCCATCTGCTTCTCCACCCCTCCCCCTCTCCTTCCTCTCTGTCTCTCTCTTCCCTTCCCGCAGCCCAGGCTCCATTGGAGCAAAGTTTGCCCAGGAGCTGAGGATGGCTCTGTGGCCTCTGCCTCAGGCACTAGAATGGCTCTGATTGCAGCAGAGGGATGCCCCAAGATGGGCAGAGCATTGCCCCCTGGTGGGAGTGCCGGGTAGATCCCGGTCGGGCGCATGCGGGAGTCTGTCTGACTGCCTCCCCATTTCCAGTTTCAGAAAAATACAAAAAAATACAAAAAAAAATAATAATAACAATGTACCTACCTATATAGTTTAATTTTAAAAAATTTGGCTCTCAAAAGAAATTTCAATCGTTGTACTGTTGATATTTGGCTCTGTTGACTGATGAGTTTGCTGATCACTGACAGGTGATACCAAATTGAGCTTCCTGAGAGTAGAAACTTTGCATTGTTTATCTTTTTACACCACTAGCATCCTTAAGACTGGGCCCAGAGAAGAGTATGATATAAAGTTTGAGAAATAAATAAATACCTTTCATTTGGAGAAATGGCTGTCCCTGTCAACGCAAACTCTAAAAGACAGCCTCTTAACTTAAAGATAGCCCTTTTATTTGCTATACTAAACACACATACACACACATAACACAAGAATGCATGTCTATGTAGCTTAGTTTTCACTATACATAAACCAATACAAACTCAGAGGCAGCATGAAAATCTTTGAGGCTATATATAACTTAAAACACCTGTTGTTTGAAAACCCATGTCTGCCCAAATGGGCACCATCAATTAATACTCTGCTGTCTAATTGCACACCTTGTGCTCTCATTTAGATTTTTATCTCTCAGGTGTAACTCCACAGTGAGAGAGCACACATGGGGTTGTACTAAATTAACATGAAACCAAACAAATGTCTCAGAGGGAAGTGGCTTGTATGCATTTGATATGACACAGACCTGGAAAGTTATACATGATGTCAAAATATTTTGCCATTTCATTTTAAAAGCCATGTCATTCCTCCTGAGATAATTCTTCTATTTTTTCTTTCTTTCTCACAGACTACAGCATAAATAGTTTATTTTAGGTCCAGATGTGATACTGTCCTCTATGGAAAAAGATGTATTAGAAGTAGAAAATTTGAAAAGATTCTTGTTCATAATGATTAAAATGTTGTCAAATAAGACCTTGAGGAAAAAGCAGAAGAAATTAGGAGTATTGGCTCTGGCCAGTGTCTCAGAAGTAGAGTGTTGGCCCAGCATGTGGATGTCCTGAGTTCAATTCCCAATCAGGGCACAAAGGAGAAGCGACTATCTGCTTCTCTACCCCTCCCCTCCCTCCTCTCTTCCCTTCCTACAGCAATGACTCAATTGGTTTGAGCACATCATCCCTGGGTGCTGAGAATGGCTCCATAGAGCTTCCAACCTCAGGTGCTAAAAATAGCTCAGTTGTGAGCATGGGGCCCAGATTGGCAGAGCATCATCCCCAGAGGGGTTTGCCGGGTGGATCTCGGTCAGGGCATATACAGGAGTCTGTCTCTGTATCTCTCCTCCTCTCACTTGGAAAATAAAAAGAATTTAAAAAAGAAACTAGGAGTATTAAACTGTAAGCAGTGAATGTTTCCGGGTAGCAGAATAGCTGTGTACAAGGACATGTTGGTCTATAACAAAGAATGAGGAAAACGGTCCCTGTTCCCCATTCTTCCTATTGAAGAAGCACCAAATGCACTTTAATTGCCAGAGCAGGGAGAAGGGAACTGATCTGCTACACTTTAAGTGGAAGAGAGAATGATAACATTGAGGGCCTAATGGTGACACTGTATCTCTGCAGTTCTTTAAGATGTGTAGACACACAGGTGATTCAGGCATATCCATCTGGGAGAGATTAATAAATCCACTATTTAATGCCTTTATAACTCAGACAAGATGATCTTGGAGAAAATGATCTGTTATGATCGTAGACAACAATTTGACTCTAATCATGAGACTGTGTTGTTTTTTGTTTTGTTTTGTTTTGTTCTTTTGAGCTAAAAAGAAAGCAACAATGCACACCCTTCTCAGCATTTCGTTAGAATCAAAATCACTAGAGACTGTCTACAGGGCACTGGCTACCTAGAAACTCTATCCAAATGTTCATCCAAATATTATCTTAAACCTTGGTTTCCTGGAACTTGGAAAGAGGAGCTGAATGCACTTTTGAATGCACAGTTGTAAATACCCCTTTGCATAAGCGCATTTATGATCAAATATTAGGTTACCCTTTTGTGACATTTTCTGAGCTTTAATTTTTATTTAATTGAAAGTATGTTAGAACCGCTGTAACATTTAGAGGCATGGCTCTGGGAAGGCTACTCGCTCAGTCCCCTAAAGTACATATTTATCCAGCAGGCGAACATTCTGAGACAAGCACGCCAGCTGCTAAAGAGATTTTATGCTTTAATATCGACACATGATAATTATAACCTATGCTTTCTCCTTTGATTAGAAAAACAGAAAACAAAGCAATTGTGTTTTATTTTATTTTATTTTTTTTGAGGGTGGGTTCATTTTCTTTTTATGTTTTAAATAATTTTTTAATTTAAATTTATCTATTTATTTTAGTTTTTTATTTATTCATTTTAAAGAGAGAGGAGACGCAGAGAGAGAGAGAGAGAGAGACAGAGACAGAGAGAGAGAAGGGAGGGAGGAGCAGAAAGCATCAACTCCCATATGTGCCCTTGACCAGGAAAGCCCAGGGTTTCAAACTGGAAACCTCAGCATTCCAGGTCGACGCTTTACCCACTGCGCCACCACAGGTCCAGCCTAAATATTTTTTTTTTAATTACAGTTGCCATACAGTATTATATTAGCTGCAGGTGTACAACCCAGTGTACCCACTGCATGATTTACTAAGTGATCATTCTGATAGGTCTCACACTCATCTGACACCTTACATGCTGACTAATTTCCCTATATTGTATTTGACATCCCACGACTACTCTCAATAACCAATTTGGACTTCTAAATCCCTTCATCTTTTTCACCCATCTCCCAAACCCCTCCCACCTGCAACCGTCAAAGTGCTCTCTGTGAGAGGTTTGTCGCTCACGGTTCTGCAGGCTGGGAGTCGCCAGGTCGAGCTGCAGGCAGACTCAGTGCCTGGGGAGGGTCTGCTTCCTGGTTTGTCGGTAGACGGCCACTTTCTCACTGTAACCTCTCAGGGCTAAAGGGAGGAGGGCACTCTCTGGGACCTCTTTTTTTTTTTTTTGTATTTTTCTGAAGTTGGAAACGGGGAGGCAGACAGATTCCTGCATGTGCCCCATCGGGATCCACCCAGCATGCCCACCAGGAGGCGATGCTCTGCCCATCTGGGGTGTTGCTCTGCCGCAATCAAAGCCATTCTAGTGCCTGAGACAGAGGCCACAGAGCCATCCTCAGCACCCGGGCAAACTTTGCTCCAATGGAGCCTCGGCTGCGGGAGGAGAAGAGAGAGACAGAGAGGAAGGAGAGGGGGAGGGGTGGAGAAGCAGATGGGCGCTTCTCCTGTGTGCCCTGGCCGGGAATCGAACCTGGGACTCCTGAACGCCAGGCCGATGTTCTACCACTGAGCCAACCGGCCAGGGCTGGGAACTCTTTTCTAAGGGCCCTAACCCCCTTCCTGAAGTCTCTGAAAGAATTTTCTTCTCCAAACAGCAATACACTAGGAATTAGGTTTCAACATATGAGTCTGGTCGGGGTGGAGGGTGCAAACATTCAGTCTCTAGAAGAGGGTGATGCATGGTGCATGCATGTGTGTGTTTCCAGAGAACTCTACTGAACCTGCACAGGAGTCTTTGAATGACATGCACTAACACCGTATAGTATTTAATGTCCCAATATATTCAGTAACACTTTCTTGTTTGTTCTTCTGCAGTGGGCTCATTAAAAAAAATAATATTTCAGACAAACATTGAATATTAAATGACATGTGTGATCCTCTCTTCCAGGTGCAAGAGAAGACTCTGTCTCTATCCAAAAAAGATTACGTAGAAGCGCAGGCTTTGCGCCAATGTATGCAGAGAGAGAGCCTACCAGTTCAGTCGCAGACTGAAGCTCACTCAGCACAGGACAGGACAGGAACCTGGGCATGCAGGGATTTCTCCCCAGGGAAGCTCAGTTAATGGAATTTCTCTCTCAGACATCCATCCGTGCCTGGAATGATTTTTCCTTTCATCTATTATTATTTTTTTTTTCTGTATTTTTCTGAAGCTGGAAATGGGGAGAGACAGACAGACTCCTGCCTGCACCTGACCGGGATCCACCCGGCACGCCCACCAGGGGATGATGCTCTGCCCCTCCAGGGCGTCACTCTGTTGCGACCAGAGCCACTCCAGCACCTGGGGCAGAGGCCAAGGAGCCCTCCCCAGTGCCCAGGCCATCTTTGCTCCAATGGAGCCTCGGCTGCGGGAGGGGAAGAGAGAGGCAGAGAGGAAGGAGAGGGGGAGGGGTGGAGAAGCAGATGGGCGCTTCTCCTGTGTGCCCTGGCCGGGAATCGAACCCGGGACTTCTGCATGCCAGGCCGACGCTCTACCACTGAGCCAACCGGCCAGGGCCTCATCTATTATTTTAAATATTTTTTTTACTTCATATTTTTCTGTCATCTAATATAATATACTTTTCAATATGCCATTATTTTTAGACTTACTATTTATTTTATGCCATTCTAGACATGATAGCATGTGGTCTATATATTTTTATCCTCTGTATATATTCTGTTCCAACTCCAGAACCCAGAACAGTGCTGGGTACCCGATAAACACGCAATAACTATTTGTTGAGTTGACCTTTTGTATGAAAAGAGGATGAGAAAAATCAGCCTTGCACGGAGAAGGTTTACAGATCATGTGACTGCTACATTGCCTTCAATGCATCTGAACTACTGCTGGTGAATGTCTGCACATCCGTCCCCAAGTCTCGTCCTAGGAACTTGGAACTACCGGTCAGAATTGGTTTTCATCTTCTTTCCTCCTCAATATGTTGAAGAGACGGTGAAAATTAGTTCAAAAGGAGGGGGCAAATAGCCTGCTGAGGCAGGGAGTAAACTTCTCTTCATTCACCTGATCTCTTTTTTATTAAAAAGGTCTCCCAAGCTTTGACCCCTGAGCAAGGTTTAATGAAAGTTATTTGCTTTTAGCTTAGCATATGAATTGCCCCTTGTCATTCTCAGGTGGAATCCACCACTGACAACAGGGATTGAAATTTGGGGCTCTCTCTTCCATAGATTTTTGTCCCTCTGTCCACGAGTGAATTGCACGCTTGATCTTAGCCAAAAGGCCGAGAAGCGCTTACAAGGTGAATTGCTTTAATTAAACTAAGTTAGCCTTGGCCAGTGATGCAGTGCATAGAGCATCATCCCAGAGCACTGAGGTCACCAGTTTAATCCCAGGGTCACTGGCTCAATTATGATGGTGCTAGCTTGACCCCCAAGGTCACCAGTTTGAGCCCTGGTCAGGACACATATGAAAATTAATCAATAGCACAACTAAATGAAACAATGAGTTCATGCTTCTCTCTCTCTCTCTCTCTCTCTCTCTTCCCCATCACCCCTTCCTCTCTCTCAAAAAATAGTTTTTCATGTAGACTGGTAGTCAATCCTTTACTTTCTGTCCTTCGGTTTACTACTAAATACAACTCGGATTCTTATCTTCTATTATGTTCATTAATAATCAAACTGATTTTTGCATTAAAATCCCTTAAAATAAAAAATAAAATAAAAAGTTAGTGACCTTTGTCTTGCTCTCTTTTGGCTACAAGAATGTTCTCCAAGCCTCAGATTTGGCCTCGGTTAGTTAAAAAAAGATCACACTGAGAAACTCTTTTCATTTCCTCTAGAAATATTTCTTGTAACCATCTCTCATTTTTATTATGACTGAATATTTTAGTTGATGCTTTTGCTAAAAACGGGGGTTTGCAAAAGTAGGTTAACAGTTGTAAGCACACAGAACGGAGTTTAATCTTGTATTATAATTATTTATTGTATTATTTATCTTTTTATTATTGTTGTTATTATTTCCTGTTACTATTTATGATTTATCTTTTAGGAATAATGGCTGGTAATTTAACCTACTTTTCCCCAACCCTGTATTAATACCACAGATTCAATATACTTCAAACCAGGGCAACAGTAATGTTCATTAATGTTTGTTTCTTTTGGGCCTAATGCAATGCTCCAAATCTAGAAGTAGTCAGAACAAACTTAGTGAATGGAAGAAGCAATTAGTTATATAATCAATTATTTACAAGAATATTGAGAATGATATGAAATCATTATAATGTAACAAAACCACTTTAAAAACAGACTATTTAAAATAAGATTTTCTTGTTATAAGAGATATCATGGTTTCTCAAAATGAGAATAAAATGGCTAGACTTTGGAAGGATATAATATTCATTCATCATATCAAAAATATTTACTGAGCCATGTATCACACAGGCTAATAGCTTTGGTGTGGAACAGGAGAGTCAACAAACAGAATCAACCTCTCCCCCTAGCACTGATATCGTCTTATGGGAGAAATACACATTAGGCCCTGGCCGGTTGGCTCAGCAGTAGAGCGTCAGCCTGGAGTGCGGGGGACCCGGGTTCAATTCCCGGCCAGGGCACATAGGAGAAGCGCTCATTTGCTTCTCCAACCCCCCCCTTCTTCTCTGTCTCTCTCTTCCCCTCCCACAGCCAAGGCTCCATTGGAGCAAAGATGGCCCGGGTGCTGGGGATGGCTCCTTGGCCTCTGCCCCAGGCACTAGAGTGGCTCTGGTCACAGCAGAGTGACGCCCCAGAGGGGCAGAGCATCGCCCCCTGGTGGGCGTGCCGGGTGGATCCCGGTCGGGCGCATGCGGGAGTCTGACTGTCTCTCCCCGTTTCCAGCTTCAGAAAAATACAAAAAAAAAAAAAAAAAAGAAATACACATTAATCAGAAAATCACATATGTTACAAAATGTTTATATTTATGTTAAGCTACATAAAAGAAAGAAAAAGAGTTTTCTTACAGGGAAACCCAACCTAAAGCGAAAGTGAGTACACAATGAGGGGACAGCCCTCTGCCACGAAGAAACATTTGATCTGAAGAAGACACATCAGCTGTGTCACACGGAGCGGTCAGGAGGGAAATAATCCAGGTGCAGGAAATGGCAGGTGTGAACCCCTAGGGGACGGCCCATTTGAAGGATGGCATGCAGCAACAAGGAGAGCGGAGAAGTAGAAACACAGATAATGCGGACTGGACACTACAGATGAGTGAGGTCACGAGAAAGAGTCCGATTTAGTTCTAAAACCAATGGCACAGTGTTAACTGATAGTGTTTTTTTATCTAAAGGTGATTCCATCTTCTGTGTGCGATATGGCACTTAAAACGAGGCTACTGAATATCAGGTTCCTTCGGGAATCCACATGTTGGTAAATTGAGCTTTGGGGGTTTCAAGACAGGCCGGGAGATCGAAAGTGCCTATACAGACTCAGTGCACCTGCTGAGACTTTGCTGAAATTGGCAGCCCGAGGAAATAACTTCCGCCGTCCTGCTTGAACACGGCAAGCCTGGCATCACTGGAAGAAATCCAATGGCAGATACCAACTAGACATTTGCATATTTACACACCCAAACACACATAGTCACACACGGGTCTGCAGGTGGCATGAGAGATCCATACTAAAGAAAAACTTTGAAAACCCCACAACTTCCCAGTAATACTGACTGCAAAGAAGACCGGAAACTTGGAGGAAGAAGGGCGGAAGGAAACCCCTGGGTGTGTTGCAGCATAAAAATGGAGGACTTTTGGCCTGACCTGTGGTGGCGCAGTGGGATAAAGCGTCAACCTGGAACGCTGAGGTCGCCTGTTCAATACCCTGGGCTTGCCTGATCAAGGCACGTATGGGAGTTGATGCTTCCTGCTCCTCCCCTTTCTCTCTCTCTCTCTCTCCTCTCTGAAAATTGAATAAATAAAATGTTTTTAAAAAATGGAGGACTTTTAATAAAAGCGAACAAGTGGATGAAGTGTTTGGGGCTCAGGGTAGGGATGGGCACCATCAATATGATCTTCATTTTATAAATGAATAAGATGGGATTCAGGAAGACAAAATACATGCCAAAAATGGTAAGTGATAGAGTCAAAATTTCAAGTCAGCCTTTTTTTTTTCTTTTCACTCAACAGTCTCACCTCACTACATCATGATACTATGATAACTTGGAGACTAATAAAAGGTCACTGCACCTATTAGCTTGTTTCCACAGAACAGAACAATCAGATCCCGGCCTCTGCAGGAAGGGTTAGGCATGTACAGACTCATGACACTGGGGAGCAAAATTTCTGTTGCATCCACAAAAACATTTGTTCTTACCTAATTCAAATGTGCTGATCTCAAATCTGACATTAGTTTTTCTCTGTAAGCTACAGTTTTTTTGAAATTCAAGATTTTAGGTTTTCATCTAATTGTAAAAATTTTAACATTTAGTTTAACATAATGAAGTAGAATGTCTTCTTGGGCATCATCTTTGTGAAAATATAATTTATATAATGCAGTAAATACACTAATACACTAAAAGATATGATTGCATCAGAATTTGTCTACAGTTTTGAAATAGAACATATTAAAATACTTATTTTAATTATAAAATTTGCGCAAAACTTATTTAAATTCTATTCAGGCAAAAAATTGTGTTTGTAGCTCTTGCGTTTGTGTACTTGTTGAGGACAATCTCATTTGATGCTCCAGCAGTAGTCTGCTCATCACTAACAGCTCCAAGATTTTCAGGAAACTTATCAAGGTGACTGTTCAGGAAGTGAATCTTAACACTCCTGTTACATCCAATGTCGCGGAAAGCCAACAACATCCTTTGAACCAGAACTATGAACCAGAAGTTCATAGTTTCCTGCTTTTTTGTTGCCAAGGAAGTTCTTTAGAACTGCCACAAAAGACTGCCATGCTGCTTTCTCCTCTATATTCATCTTCCTGGAAAATTCTTTGTCACATGTGAGGGTTCAAATTTGAGGTCCATCGAATATACTTGCTTTTATCTTCTCTAAAGACAAGGCAGGAAAAGCAGAAATAATATATTGAAAACATTCAATTTCTCTGTTCAAATCCTGAACAAACTGTTTCATTAACCCAAGTTTGATATGAAGTGGGGGAAAATGATCCTGTCTTGATTAACTACAGGTTCATTCACAATATTTTGCATCCCTACTTCCAGAGCTTCACATTTCAGCCACTCTTTCTCTGTCCAGTGTTTCTCCCGAGCTCGGCTGTCCCACAAACACAGAAAGCAAGGATACTTCGTGAAACCTCTCTGTTGTCCTAGCAGGAAATTTACCATTTTAAGATCCACACAAATGATCCAGAAAGTCGAGGACAGTTTTTATGTCATTATAATCTTCTTGCAGATGAGTTGAATAACCAATTGGAACCGCTGCATAAACATTACCATTGTGTAGGACAACACATTTCAGACTCCGTTTAGAGCTGTCAAGAAATAGCCGCCATTCTGTTGGACTGTAAGTGGTAACACCTAGCTGGCTGAGAAGACTACTGATATCATGACAGTAAACAAAGTGTTTGTCTTTGGAAAAAAATCCACAAAAATTTGTTCATGATTCCTGAAATGGGATACTTTAGCTGATCAGTGAAGTACATTCTTTTCTTGAAGCCTGGAGGCTAATAACTCAGCTGCTTTCTTTGATAGGCCCAAATCTCTTACTAAGTCATTCAATTCGGGTTGGCTAAACTGCTGAGGGGTTAATGACTGCTTGGCATCAGAAGACCCTTCAGATTCTACAACTATTTTCTCATGCATCTTATCAAAATACACTTGATCACCATGTTCACTTTCTTCGTCCTTAGAAGAAATAAAACCATTGGAAACTAGAACCAGGAGTGTCGCAGAGTGTGGGATAGGTCGTATTGCTTAAGGAATATTAGGATATGCGATCATATGCCGTTTTTTCTTGCTTGATAACCTTTGTATGGATCAGACAGAAATAACAGTCACTGCTGTGGTCCTTAGGTTCACGCCAAACCATGGGAATACCAAAAGGCATTCGTTTGCGTTTTCCTTTTGTCCATTCATGAAGCATTTCCTCACAATTATGACACACAATATGAGGAGCCCAATTCTTGTCTTGATCGCCAAGGGGAACTTGAGAATTGGCAATATATGCACATGTCACAAATGATGAAATATTGTGCCTTTGACGTTGAAGTGTGTAACAGCCACATGTATAACAGAAGGTGTCAGGCCTATTCTTACATTTACGCCTACTCAAAGAAGCCATGACCCAATCTTAAAACAAATTAAGAGGGTGTTTTTATCAGATAATAATTTTTTACATTTAAAAACAACTATAGTTATGTAAAAGTGATGTTTATAAAACATTAATTGCCTTGTGGTTATATTCAATCCAAGAGTCATTGCCCTTTAACTCCAATTTAAAAACCAATGCATGCCATTAACTGTAACAAAAAGAAATTAAAATTGCATAAAAACTAGAGCATTCACCAAAAAAAAGGATTTCAGATTTGGAATTAGTGATGCAGACATATATAGAAACAGTTCTAAAACCTCATGCAACAGAAAATATAAAAAAATCTGTTCCCTGGTGTTATCATTAGAAGGTGGCACCGCTACTCACCTGCCCCCAGTTGGCCACCCCCTATCGCCCGATCTGAAAGTCTTACCATAGTGGTCCAGGCTTGACTCTGAAATTTCCTCTGTATTTACCATTAACATGCTTGTGGAACATGGCAGTAGAATCACACCGGAAGAGTCCAAGAATCATGACACAACTGGTTTCCACTGAAAAATGACCTCCTCAGTTGGGAATTCCTACAACCATTCTACATGGGAAAGCCCCTTCCCTGAATCTATCTTTCACATTACTCTGCTCCATTTTCCTTCTGAGAAGACATACATTTTGGTTTTTTGGGTCTGCTACATCCTAGGTCATGGACAGTCATGGAGAAGGCTGGACTTTTGACCTGTCAGTCATTCTTTCTGACAGCATCTAGAAGAAAGCCTACACATACTGTTCATGCAATAAATACTGGAATAAATGATTAAATAAATGGTTGAGATAAACTTCAGAAGTAACCCAAGAGTTGTTCACTTGTATGAACGTCACAGGGTTGGAATGCTAGCATAACTGTGCGAGCTATAATTTGTCAGATGAATTTAGTCTGTGTTTTAGCTGGATGCTTGGAAACAAGTTAGTATGAGACTGGGTGGTGGGGAACACCACCATTCTTGATTGAAAGGTACCCAAAGGAGAGAGACTCAGTGGAGGCATGGCATGTGACGTCCTAGAAAACAAAAGTCTGAGTGGTAAAAATAATAGTTGAAAAAAAGTAATCATTGAGATAATGCATTTCCTTATACCGATTTTATGTTCTCATTTTAATTCATAGGAAACCTCAGTCTACCTAATCTTCCCTATCATTCTCCCACTTTACAGACTTGACCTTTCTACTACAAATGAGAATGAAGAAGAATATTTCAGAATAATTTATGTACATTAGGGCAAAGCCCCAGGTTGTAGAAATTAAATAGACACTCACCAGTCACACACATATGGGTGCACTTCAGACTGATTTTTCCAAACACATGATATTTTTTAACATAATGAAGACACATTATACAATGTCTCAGTTTTACAAGTTTACTGTCCAATTTGTGTCTCCCAGATTGAGAGACTGAATATGGGATTGGTAGTTCAATTTTATTCAAGGAATTCAAAATAATCTCTAATAGAAGAAATGCCTTTCATTTTCTGTCCCGTAGTTGAAGTACTCCAACCAAGTAAAGTGTTTTTAGATACAGTTAAAATTCTTAAAATATCACTCAGGCTTTCCCTGAAGAAAGTAAGTTAAGCTCACAGTTTTTTAGTATATATAAGAAAACTATTGTTTGCATATGTTCAAAAGTTCTTCTCTCTAAATAAGATATATATGCACAATTACATATATTTATATATACAAGGTGGGGCAAAAGGAGGTTTACAGTTGTACATGAAACAAAGAATTTATTCTTGTAATATCATTTATTAATTATTGTATTATTTTCCACATGAACAACTGTAAACCTACTTTTGCCCTGCCCTGTACACACACACACACACACACACACACACACACACACACACTCAGGCCATATTTATTGTGGGTGGCTGCCCTCTTCACAGTAAAATGGTAACCACCAATCCTAGCCTTTACCTGCTGGATTCCAGTTGTTCCCCTTCCCCAATAATGATAACCAAAATTATCTCCAGACATTGGCACATGTCCCCTCAGAGGCAAAACTACCCCAGGTCGAGATCCATGCTCGAGAATAGTGTTTCTCAAAAGGATTTCCAGAGCCGAATGTGTTTATTTAGATGTGAGGATATCCAGCCCCTCTCCCAACCAACTGAATCAGATTCACCAGGGAGAAGGTTCTGGGAATCAGAGTTTTTCACAAGCATGCTTGATGATACCGAGGACAGTGTAAGTGCTTTTGCAAATGCACCGTGAGATGAGTGCAAAATAAAACTCAAGCCAGAGTGAAGACAGGGACTCTGTGGGGTCAGTGTGCATGTTTTGTGATTTAACGATGCAGAGGGTGGAAAACATCGACAACTGAAAGTCATGTTTCATTGGATTTGCAATAGACAATTAATATTGTACTCCATGAGAATTGGACTGCTAGTTAAAATGCCAATGTTCTGTCCATCATATTGCTAATTATTTCTGCAGTGCTGGGAGAATCTTAGTGACTAACACAGAGCTCGTGAGCAGTAAATGTTTGTCGACTCTCATTTTCCCATCTTTTTTAAAGCTCTCTTATTATAAAAGAAAAAAAAAAGGGTAGTAGAGAGAACTACCATGTCTGTTTCACAAGAAAACCAATGAAAGGGAACATGTGATAATGCTTTGATAAAAAACAAACATTACTTATGTGAATGGGCCACTATTACTATATTATATAATTATGAGTGGGGTTATTTTTTAAATAACAAATTTCTGTTTTCCCTCTTCCCTTATGTGCTGTTTTCACACATAATCCAGCTGTGACATATGGTCGATTTTTGATTATCTGTGAATGGATTAGCTGTCTTGGAGATTGTCCACGTGCACTGGGGTCTGACTCATTATCTAGCTGAGCAGCTGCTAGCACATCTGTCCTCTCCTACTTGCAATGAGATTCCGAGAGAGGCTCTCCCCTTCCACCAACCAGACCCTACCAACTCTGCTCATTCTGTCTCTGCTGAGATCACCCAGCCTGATGCCGTTTCCAGACTAAGGAAAAGAAGTGGAAAGAAAGTAAGACATAAGGCATGTTTCCAAATTCCCTTTCCCTTTCATGTGGAGACCCAAGGACACTGGCCCTCCTCTTACTACAGAAGTAGCTCATCTTTGTTTATTGAAGCTTGTTAGTTCAATCAGCATACCTGCTGCCATCTCCTGGAGTAGAATGGAAAGTTGGATTGGGACATAAAGGAGGGAAGACAGTCATAGGGGCTTCAGAAAAATGTCTCAAAAAAAAATTTGGTCCTGGCCAGTAATTTAGGTGGTTAGAGGATCACCCCAATACTCTAAGGTTGTGGGTTTGATCCCCAATGAGGGCACATACAAGAATCCACCAATAAGTACATACAGAAGTGGAACAACAAATCAGTGTTTCTCTCTCTCTCTCTCTCTCTCTCTCTTCTCTTTCTCTTTAAAATCAGTAAATAAAAATTTTTAAAAAAGAAAAATTTGTACTCTATGTAATCCACTGTGCTAACTTTAAAAATGTCTATAAATTCCCTGATATCCCTCCCATCAAAAAGAGGAACCCATAACCCTTCCCTTTGATTCTGGCTGACCTTGGTGAACTGTCAACTAGGTGAGCATGTGACTCCCAAGTGTGGGTCACATGGGGAGTGAAGCTTCTGCTTGATTTTCTAGAAGACTTGTACTAGACAATTAAGCTAGCATGGAATCAGTCTCACTATTTGGAGTCCAGGACAAGGTGAGGAAAACCAGACAAGCCCACGCTGGGACACCACGTGGGGAACACCTGAGACAACATGAAGAGACGGAGATGAACTACCACCCTCATCCGCTCCAAGTTCTCACTGTTCTGCCTCCAGTCCCCATCCAAGGGCCGCTACAGGAGTGACCCTCCAGGCTGGAACCCTGGGGCCACCAACCTGACTTTTCCAATATTCCAGAAATTGTGAAAAATAACATGTTGTTATAAACCATTGAGTTTTGGGGTGACTTGCCCAGCAATAGGCAGTTGATTCATCCCTTAATACCTCAACATGCAAATCTCATTGTTGTTTAAAAATCAGACTCTTCTCCGATAGGAAAATATGCTTAAAGACTCAGGGGCATGTGCACTTCCTATGTATCTAACAAGTATACTCTCTCAGACACTCTTCAAAGCCAGGGAGATTTGTAGTTTAACACATCCAGTTCCTAACTCTTGAAACAGATAGAGCACAGGAGCAATACATGGCCTAGGTGCAAGTAAAAAAATAAATAAGCAGGAAAGATGCAAATAGTGAAAAGGACTAATGCAGAGAATATAAAATATCTAATGAGGTCACATTCCAGAGAAATGTGACTTAATCTGGGTGGGGGGGCAAAGAGAATGGTGACTCAACTTTACCCCCTACCTTATCCGGATACTCAGAGATTAGCAGAATATTTCCAAAGTATATCTATATATCTCTCGGGTGTGCCCCATTTCAAAACTCTGCAACACGACAGAAGAGGGAAAAGGTGGCTATGCATCAAATCTACTACATCAGTTGAAAACTCATCCAGGTGCCAGGTGCTCTGAGATCATAAGTCTTTTAAAAAAAAAAAGTTTATTCAATTCAGAAATGAAAATAAGCTAACAATAAAAACCAGAGCACAGGCCTTTTCTTTAGATCACATTTGGACCCTTGGCTCCAATAATGTGATTATTGTTTTGCCTCAGGGTAGTGATGAATATAGTCATTGACTTATTGCTGCTTTTCTACCATCTGTGCTCATATTCCTTCTCATTAGTGCCTACCACTAAGAGCTTATTTTATTTGATAAATAATAAATTCAGTGAAACTCTATTACACTAAAAACTGTGAGGGAAGACAAAAATGGTACACGAAAAAAAATTAAAAGACAGTGCTTTGCCCCTTAGAAATTTATACTATGGAAATATACAGATGATTGCCCAAAAGACCTGTTTAGTATTCTCTAGGAGTTTATTAAACACCTATTTAAAGAACCTATTACTAGATGCTATAAAAGATAGCAAATAAATATCAGATAAGCTCACAGATGTCACCCTAAATCCTCCCTTTATTATTGAAAGGATTAAGATAACGTATCACATCATTTCATTCCAGGTTTCGTTCCCATCGCAAGCTTGTCCTGTTTCAGCTGAATTTGAACTTTTACTCATACATAGTTTATCGTGTGATTTTAAAAACTGTACCTAATAAAATGCCTGCTTTCTTTTTTATCATTCTTATTAGCAATATTGAGGATGATTTGCATCTATAAACTTCACCTTGATAGGACTAAGAGTCAATAGTTAATGTCATACACACTGCAATAAAAAATGCATGGCAACTAAACCTATGATGCACCTGTCTGACCACGTGTGCCTTCTAAATCTCTTTGTGCCTGAATGTTGTCATCTAAAAAGTGGGAATGAGTGCCCTTTGCCTCATGTTTCAGGAAGAAACCAAAAATACTCAGGGCCATGTATTGCATATATTAAACACTCAATAAAATATTACCACAAAATTATAGCGATTTTATTTTATTTGACTATTGAGACATCTCTTTCAGACAGAAAAAGGTACTTGTATTATCCCCATTTTATAGAAGATGAATGTTGAGACATATTTTTTTTGCCTGTGGTCAATGGAAAATTGAATAGTTAATATTTAACTCCCAATGTTCTGATTGCATACCCAGACATAATTTTACAATTCCTGAGAGGATTTTCCTGAAGACTTCACATCCGTCTCATTTAGTGCTATGACTAAAAAAAAAATTGACAAATAATTTATTCCTTCTCTCCTTCATTCCACTCATCCAGAACAAAACCTACCGGCTCTAGTTCCAAAATATATTCTGATCTATCCGCTGATTCCATCTATAATACTAGACACTGCCAGGTCCAAGACGGCATCAGGTCACAACTGGAAGGCAGCAAGTGTTGACTCACCAGTCTGTGTTAGCACCCTGTCCCCAAGGATAGCACAATACAAACCCCTTGTTGTGCCCCAGAAAGGGTGACACGATACTGATCTGCCTATTACTCCTCTTCCTCTCTCAAAACCCACCCCCTTTGCCCATTGACCATCTTTCTAGCGCCATTTTAATGGCTTACCCTACCTTCCCAAAATGTCCTTTCCTTATGCCCTAGCTCTTCTCATGGTAGGATCCTACTTGGAATTCAGGAGTAAACTCAAAAGCATCTCTAGGTTGAGCCTACTCTTGTTCCTGACCACACAATGCAAACTACCCTCCCCCATTTTAACATGCTTCTGTTTTCCTTTCTGTATAAAACATAAGACTCAACAAAATTATCTGGTTTAATCATATTTGTAATTGTTGATATTTCTGTTTTCCGCCCCTAGAATGTAAGCTGTAGGAAACAAACCTGCCTTATTCACTACTGAATGCCCAGCAAGTAGAATAATGTGAGGCACAGATTAGACCTCCCATCAGTGCTTGGAGAAATAATAAATTAAGTATACTAGTATACTCCCTGAAGCTTTATTGAGCTTAAGCATATACTTAAAACCATACATGTCCTGCAAAGATGCTATTTCCAAGTACAAGAGATCCATCTGAGTGTCCCTCACAGTGGAGACAGGTCATTAAGAGGCAAAAATAAATTAGCATACTGATATTATTAAATATCACTGCGTGCAATAACAGCAGTAGTAGTAACAGTGCATGAAAGGTTTAGAAATTACCCAAGGTGGTTTAAATAAAATGTATAAATGTTCTCTGAATCCTACAGCAAAGCTTAAAGCATATGTTACTGCTCCCATTCTACAGACACAACACCAAGGCTTAGATGAGCTGTGTCCACCATGTGATGGAGGCAATATTTGAGCCCACGGATCCCTGGCTCCAAAGACACTTCGATAATAAACTCTTACTCGTGGAGTAGCCTCCTTTTTTTCTCGATGCCCACCTGTTATTTCCAGTGACAAATAATCTGGCTAATTCCACGAGAAGGATGAACAACTGTCCCACCGTCCATCGATAATAGATCTGCTTCTGAAAGGGTTCTCCCTGGATCAAGACACAGCACCGAAGTCCTTGCTGTCCTTATCGTTTTCAAGTCCAGCAGAGTCACAGGAAGGTTCAGGCTTTGCTTTGCTGCAAGGCCTCCTCTCAGGGAACTCCGGGATGCACTGAAAGCCAGTGTCTGAACACTGGGATCACTTGTCCCAAGGGGACTCTGACAGGGACAAAGCGAGAGGAGTGTGGGGTTTGGCGAGGGGACTGCGTCAGCGTTTCCCTCCGAGCAGGACTAGGGAAAAGCAGCCTGATGAGGCTGAACATCCATCATTGGGGTCAGAACACGGGGTTTATGACTATTTTTCCATTCCCCGCAAGGCCCTCTCCTGTGGTCTCATTTCCCTTTCAGCTCTTCGGATTTTAAACACTGCGTGAAATGCAAATGCGACATTTAAACTTTCAAAGGTGTGTTGAAAAGGAACAACTGGGTGTATGTAGAGAGTAGTTGGGGTGGATGGGCGGGGTGGATGGGCGGGGTGGGGAGGAGAGAAAAGGTTACTACAGCCAAAGACAATCTGACAGAAAAAGAAGACTAAGTTTCTCACGTGAGTCGGAAAACAGAATGACCATAGAAAAGTATCGAATATGAAACGGTTCCCTCCTCAGGTGGCGTGAAGAAAGAAAGAAAATCACAGGCTGGAAAAATAAAAGAATTTGATCCTAGGCAGGGAAGTATGACTGATCTCCTCACCTGGGTTCATTGATAAGAGGGAGGTTTGTGGGGGAAAAAATCTCAAACTTTCCCACAGATAACATTTTATTTTTTATATATTAATTTAGGAAGGCTTTGAAAATGTAGTATTTGGAGGAGGGTGAGCGAGTTTGATACCTATTGGTAACAATTATTAGTAGAAAATACATACACAACGAAACTTTGAGAGCATTTCTGTTCTAGACATGGGGCCAGGCATAAACTCATCTCATCCTCAGGATGCTCAGAGATGTAGGAATTCAATGAGGGTTTAACTAGTAGGTAGCATATTCAGTGTTTAATCTGGGTTTATCTGATTAAGAGTCTGAAAATTTTATTACTAAGCATTCTGTCTGCCACCTGTCCCTAACTCCCAGATAGATATAATAAAACTAATCTTCACCATGCCAATGTCGCTCTTTCCACTTATATTACTTCTTGATATACTGCAAGAAGGACCTCTTGATCCGTCTTCTATGCATATCTTCATCCGAGAGGAGAAGTGCGCCCCATAGAGGGGAATTGTGGCCCGAGGCAGAGCTGTAGCCATCTACACTAGATCCTCTATAAAACTCATCGTGCTCTCAGAACGCCCACCCTCTGAGGCAGGTCTCACAGGTAACGATGCCTACCTTCCAAATGAGGACAGCAATGACTGGAGACTAGTGATTTATCCAAGGTCCTGTACTCAGACTGAGCATCCAAGAGAATTGATAGCTTCTGATTCTTAAGTTTCTGCGAGATCCATGACTTCATACTGCTCCTACGAAGGGAGATGGTAGCTTTCTTCCCTCCTTGTCCTCCTCCCCCACCCTCCACCTACCGTACTTCCCCTTCTGCCCTTGATCTCACTCACGCCCTCCCCCACACTTCCTCAACACCACCGTAGGTTTGGAAGTTTGTAAGGCTTTTGGAGGAGACCAACTTCTCCAGCTTCAGAATGCTCTTGTGCTAAACAAGTCTGCAGTACATAAGGCGCAGAAAGGATTTACATCTCTGACTGTCTTCCAGCAGATATTACTTATCTTAAACTGCCAGCAGGGTCTCACCTGTGTGACGCGTGTGACAGTGAAGAATGGCTCTCTGCTGCACTGCCCAGCTTGCATGGGCAAAAGGAACCTGGAGTCATTGTCAGTTGAAATGAATATTCAGAAACATGTCTGGGCCATCTTGGCCAGAAGGCTGAGGTAGGAGACCCGACCTGAAGGGCCAGGAAAAGGACCCCAAATCACTGAACTCTTGCAAAGATTTTGCAGAGATTTGACAAGGAAACCAAAAAAGAAATATCATGAGAGAGAGATTATTCAACCTCCCTGAAGACCCCTGTAAGCCAAACGGCCCCCAGGAAAGCTGTCCTTACATTGCATATCATGTGGGAAGAGTCTGCTTAACTTTGGTTCTTTAAAACTTGGCATCAATTCCAATTATGTGCTGGAAACAAAAACAGTGATGGGTGGTCATGACAGATGGTGGCTGGAGATACACTGCCCCCCCCAAATTAGGGGATATTTCAAAATGAATATGAAGCAATAAAAAAAGAAGCATTTGATTTTCTTTTTAATAAACAAGAACATCAGAAAAGCAAACGACAAGTCAAAGAAAGTTGTTTTATTATGCAAATGAGATGCAAAACCAACTTGTATTTCATTGGTGAAAATGCACTAGACAAATGGTACTGGAGTATCTGCACGTTCCCTGATCCCCTGATTTTTGTGAGTGGGTCTCAGTAGTGCCTTCAGTCAAAAATGGTCATTCAGGCCCTGGCCGGTTGGCTCAGTGGTAGAGCGTCGGCCTGGCGTACAGGAGTCCCAGGTTCGATTCCCGGCCAGGGCACACAGGAGAAGCACCCATCTGCTTCTCCACCCCTCCCCCTCTCCTTCCTCTCTGTCTCTCTCTTCCCCTCCTGCAGCCAAGGCTCCATTGGAGCAAAGTTTGCCCGGGTACTAAGGATGGCTCTGTGGCCTCTGCCTTTAGGCGCTAGAATGGCTCTGATTGCAGCAGAGTGACGCCCCAAGATAGGCAGAGCATCGCCCCCTGGTGGGTGTGCCGGGTGGATCCCGGTTGGGCGCATGCGGGAGTCTGACTGCCTCCCCGTTTTCAGCTTCAGAAAAATACAAAAAAACAAAACAAAACAAAAATGGTCATTTATATGAACCATAGGCCCGTAACAGGCATGCGTGACTGTTGTTTCCTTTTTGTCTCCAGAGCCTGGCACAATCTGAGCCTTGGAGGAAAGGTCTGCATTCTGTAATATACCTGAGTTGCAATAAAATTTCCTATTAAAATTTCTTGTCACAGTCTTTAGCCCAGAGTGGAAAAAAATCTATGGACCTATTTCCAAACAAATTTACGGGGACTACCCAGAAATGCTCAGAGTTAGTAATTAAAATTGCTGAATGTGAAAGAGAGGCTGGTTGATTTAACAGAAGTGGTTAAAGTCAAAATAAGTTTTTCTCCACAATTTTGATAATATTATTGAATATGGTTCTCTCAGTTTATTATAATATTTGCCTATCAGCAAAAGGACCTGTTTTTCGATTGTACAACAAGGCCCATGATACCAATACCAATTTGATATCATTGGATCATGTACAGAAGAGATTATATTGTGCTTTTTGTTTTCATGGAAAGACTGGCTTCTGAATCCAGTCTTATTTAAACTTAACATTTCTTCAGAATGAGATATAAAGGGGAACTGAACTCATCCTGGTAATGAACATTAGTTCAAAATTCTACTTTGGCATCTATGAAAACGTGTTAAAAAATAAAACATTTGATAGGCACAAACATATTTTTTCAACATAAGCATGGTAACGAGCACTAACATAATATACACTATTTTGAGGGTTTTAATCACAGCACATATGTATTTTTTTTCTTTCTGTTTCAACATCAAATGCGAGCAGCGTAAGACCCACTTTAAGATAACTCAAGGGGCTGTTGGTATACCTCTCATGGCAACATATATGTGCCCTCAAAATGTTCAACAAAAATGTATACCTTGTTCAGGGGGTGGGTTTGGGGATAGAGGGGAGTCAAGAGGGACAGCTATATGGTGACAGAAAATGATTTGACTTTAGGTGATGGACACACAACACAATCAACAGTTCAAATGCTATATAGAAATGTTTGCCTGAAACCTATGCACTCTTATTGATCAATGTTACTCTATTAAATTAATTTCTTTTTTCTAAATAAAATAGAAATATATATATATATATATACACCTTGTATTATATTCCATTCTGAGTATATATGGGAAACTTATCCATGTGGTTCTATTCTTAGGTCAAACCCTCTTGTGTAGCAACAATAGAGGTAAGAATTCATTGGTAATGACACATTCTGCAAGGGACAGAAGGCTTCAGTTATTCCCAGCAGCTCTCCAGGGCCCTTCTCCATATTAGGTAGATATGCGTCCATGAACCAGTGTAGCATTAACTGCATGTATGCGATTGTAGACATGCCACAGGACTGAGGGCAGAATTGGTCCCTTAAAGGAACAGATTGGTGACCTTGGTGAAGAAGAGGGAACTAGATAAACGGCAGAGCAGCCAACATTGTCCTCCTCCAGCTACTGTCTCTGAATCTCTAGAGATCTGGCCAGGATACCCTCAAATCTGCCCGGTGACTCTTACTGGCATTAAACTTAAAGAATCATTCTTTGTGGACAGTCTTCTGCGCCTCTACCAGCACCTTGAACATTGCCTGGAACAGAGAGGAAGCTGACCAATATTTGATGAGCTGCAGAAGTGATCAATATTGCAAGGCACCGGAAAGAGTAGAGAGGAGCGGTCACACACCTGCACTTGTAGAAATGTCCAGAGTTTCTGTATGCCCCAGAGCCCCGTGTGTTCCCCAGGCCCCCAGGGCAGAGGCTGATTGAGCAGGGAGAACCCGGAAACAGCCACTCCTTTCACCAGAGAAACAACGCTTTCGGCTTGTTTACAGGTCGAGTTTCCACAATGTGATGGCACGTTCAGAAAGGATTCTGCTGGCAGCGGGGGGACCTCTGAACAGGATGGATCATGGACTTTGCATGTGTAGAAGATGAGGCACAGAGAGGCCAACCTGAAACCAGCGTTTGAATTCAGAGGCTCTGACTCTCATTGCAGTGCCCCTTTAAGCTGAGAGTCCAGAAGACAGCAGTGTGCTGGGTATGACATCCACCTTAGGGAAGTCTGTCTCAGGCAGGCAACCCATGCCAGCTATGGCGCACCACCTATGGGGTCCGCCTCACTGTGATGAATCACAAAGTTCCAGTCCACCTGGTGGCACACACACACACGAAATGCAGCCTGTGCACAGGTGAGCGGCAATCTGGACACAGCAGCCGGGGTGCCGAGAGGAAAGAGGGAGAAGGTGACCTGGATTGTCTTTCTTTGAGCACCATGCTCAAGTTACTAGTTCTGAGTACCTAGAGAGAAACATGCTTAAAATGTCATCTGCTTCTTCATTCAGTTATTTCTTTTAACTGACTTTTGTCCAAAGCAATAAGGGAATTGCTGAAAATATCAGTCAGCAATCTCTGAAAGGGTTTCTCAGAGTTGGAGATAATGGTTATTTTTGACCATAGAGGATTCTTTGGTCATTGGCCTTGTATGTGATAGGAGAATTCGTAGCTTCCCTGGCCTCTGCCCACTAGATGCCAGCAGTGTGCCCACCACATCCTCCCACACTTGTAACCACCAAGGGGCCCCTGGGGTCATTTCCAAATCCCCCCTCATTGAGAGCTACTAATTAATATTTGTGGGAAAAGTAAGTATACCTCACCCAACATATAATGTGCTATGACCTCTAGCTGGGAAGAACGTTAGTTTGGATCTCAGCTTCCACTTCCCCAGTATAGGACGTAGGGATCACGATGAACTAATGGAGCTGAGGAAATAGTCTGGGTATTTTTTGTCCTCTTGTGCATATTTCTTACAGTGTGTTCCAGTGTATGCGAGAACGTCCACTGCTTGCTCAGGGTTTGTTTCTTTCTCTTTTTTTTTGTCATTGTGCCTTTTATTTTATCATTTCATTTTATTTGTTTTTAATTGAATTTATTAAGGGGACACTAGTTAATACAATGATACAGGTTTCAAGTGCCCAGTTCTACAACACAGCTCTTGTCCGTCACCATTTGTTCCCCTACACCTCTTCAATCCCTACTCCTCCCAAAAATCACCACGCTGCTGTCTAGGTCCGCAAGGGTTGTTGTTGTTGTTGTTGTTTGGGGGGTTTTGTGTATTGCTTCTCTTTTTTTCTAGGAAACTCTACTGCATTGCTCTTATTATAAGAATTCTCTCTGATTACTGACTTTTAATTAACTTATTTCTAAATTCTAAAAATAGGGCAGGGGGAGGTTCTTTCTCGTGAGCTCTTCAAAATGCTGGTCGAGGCTGTGAGATTCTGCTTTACCTCTCAAACCCAGGTTCTCTGCATCTCTTTTTGCTCATACGGGTTCTTCTCCTGATGGAACTACAACTGTCTGCTGCATTGTCTGTGCCGTGAGCAGTTTTACTATGTTTGTCTTTGGTGGCAGAAAAAAAAAAAAAGAGAAATTTAAAATGACTTTGGACAAGAAAATATTCAGCTGCTTTGAAAATATTCTTAAAAATTGATTCACCAAAGAGCCGAAATATTGACCATATGGAACTCTAGCAAAACCCTTGAACACCCCCAGAAAAGACAACACCGAACTCAGAGCAATATCCTCTCATTAAGTTCAAGTCCATGATATGGATTCTTATTTTTCTTACAAATGTCCTCTTCTACTCTACATTCCTCTATATACACCATTTATTTTAATGCTTGAAATATTCTTGGCGCCTGATCTGTGGTGGCACAGTGGATAGAGTGCCGACCTGGAATGCTGGGGTCACCGGTTTTAAAGCCCGGACTTACCCGGTTCAAGGCACATATGAGAAGCAACTACCAGTTGATGCGTCTTGCTCCTCCTCCCACCCCACCTTTTTCTCTCTCTTCTCTCTCTAAAATCAATAAATAAAATCTTTTTAAAAAGGAAAGACAGCTATATTCCTGGAATGGCACAGGCTCTGGGATTGTAACCTGGGTTAGGCAGGGTCCTCTTTCACGGTCCATTACAGCGGCCAGTATCACGACTAGTAACAGACAAGTCGACAGGCTACTAGGGTGTCACAGAGAAAAGATACCCAACTGTGCCTGGAGACTTGAGAACCATTTCACAGAGAAGAGATTTAAAGAAAAAGTAAGACGTTGCCAAGGAAATCCATATTGATGAAGCAGTGTGTGTTGAAGTGAAGAGAGATGGAAATACATGATATATATAATGAAGAGTATGTTGCTCCAACATTCGGCTCGAGGAAGGCAAGTGATATGGGCATGGCTAGATAGGAGAGAAGGTGGAGCTAGAAAGGGAATGTGTAATAGGCCCCGGAAAGAACTATACATATTCACTGGAAATTTTTAAGCAAGGGTGACATCAGATGTGGAATTTTTAGGAACGGAATGCTAATATCATATGACAGATTACAAAGGTTAACACAGAGGGAAAGGCAGAAGACTAAATATAAGGATTGCTCAATAATTCAAGCAGATTTGCTGAGACCGAAGGGAGAGCGCTGGCACGGTGTTAGAGTTTAACTCCTCACATGCGGGACGTGGTAGCTGATTGGGTGGATGGGTGAATAAAGGCGGGGTGAGGAAACGGGGACAGCTCCCCTCCAAACGGAAGTGATCAGAGAGAACAGAAAGCCAAGAAACCAGATTTCATCTTTTCACTGGTATAGACTCTTCAGGTTAGAAACACTGGGGAATTATAAACGGCACAGACTCACAGGCCAGCGGGTGCCGTGCAGACGAGGCTCGCTTACCGAAATCCATTTCTGAAAACATCCTTGAATTCTACCGCGCCTCCACTTTGACGATTGAGAGTTCTCCAAAGAACATCCTAGAATTTCTTCTCCCTCCTACCTAGGTTTCTCAAGAGGCTCTCTCTGAATTCATCATCTGTATTATTTCCATGATCCGAGAAGTTTATATTTAGTGGCTTTAACCACGTACTTGCTGGAGAGACATCTTCTGGACAGCTATACATCAAAGGTCTAATAGACAGCTGGGGCTCGCTCAGCTTTTATATTAATGAAATGCGACAGATAGTACTGTCTTTAGAATGATGATTTTTTTTTATTATTGATTATAGAAGTTGGGAAATATCTAACCTCATCAGCTTCAGACTGACTCGTTGACGGGATTTTGGTTTAATATTTTCTCACCCTGGTAATGCATGTCACATTTCATCCTCACTTTCTTAGCACTGTCATTGGAAAGTGAATGTATAGATGCGTGAGAGCAATGCTTTCAATCCCTGCATCTGGGAGATAAGGGAAAATAAGTCACAGAGATCCCCTGATTTCCCCAAGGTCACACAAAGGAGAATTTTAAATAAATAAACAGAATAATTAGGCAGTTGAGTCTATGGATCCACCTTGTAAAATCTGTGACAAAAAAATTGGGAGCAATAATTAGTTGGAGAGACATTTTGAGTCTGAGATAGTAAGCTTCAGTCGTGGGGCATTTACCTACTGAAAAAGGTCCAGAAAAGATGGGTTTTAAAGACCTAGAAAGGAAGCATTATCTTCATGACTTTTCTACTGAAAGAAGTAATCTATGTCATCGTAGATCTATGACATAAGGCTGACACAGGTTGATTCTAGATGACCAGTTCATTCAACATACAGGGATTGTATGGAGTTCACCTGAGAAAGTCATGTAAAGGAGACTGAATGGACCCAAGGAAGAATCCACACAGAGGAAGGCTGCAAGGCTTCCTCACAAAGAAAATGCAAGGCTGGTAAATTTCTGCATTTCTCATCCATGCTTCTATATTTAGAGTGGCCCCATTAGCATATCAAGGCCATGAATTTTGTTGTCTTACAAGGGTAGACAGACTGGTGAGACCTACCTGTGGTCCCAAGAGTTGCTGCTTAGTCCTAGTTTACTGAGGACTTCTCTGCATATCCCTTACCTCTAAATAAAGGGATGGGCACTGGAGAATGGGGACACATAGGACTTAGGTGTATGCTGATTTCTTCGTTCCCCCTATTCCTTCCCACCTCTCAAAATGGTAGTATCACTGAACTTCTGTTTTCTGCATCCAGTTACCTGCATCAAAAATAATTCCCCAAGAAAGGGCATCACAAAATACCTGGACACAAATGGTCATGGTCATTAAAATACCCTGGAATCCTGTCACCCTTTCAACAAATTGAGTGTGTGTACATATGTGTATGTGTATTATGTGTGTGTGTGTGTGTGTGTGTGTGTAAGATTGCTCTTTCTGACTGTAGTTCAGAGGATACACAAAAGGTAGCGATAAAGTCCTGCTTCTTCAGTTACCACGGTTGTGGTGCAAAAGAACAATCTGAGACATTAAGGTATTATTACATAAGTGAGTTTCCGGGTTGCAGTCCCCTAGAAACTAATTGAAATCACATGCTTTTCCCTCTTACAGATTAGCTCTGACCGTGCTCCTGAAAACTGAGCGCGGGGAGCAGCCCTCCACCCATTGAGGTGTTCCACAGCTCAGCCGGGACTCCAGAACAATCTCTAACGATGCTACTCCACTTAGGGATAACGTCTTACAAAAAGACCAAGTTCCAGATGACTTGCAGCTCCGCTGCCTCAAATGATGCACAGTAACGAGGAAATTTCCCACTTCCTCTGGGTGGCTGCGGTGTTGGAGTTTCCTATGAGCTTTCATGGACCCCTCTGACTCACCAAGTGATAGCAACACTTCACACTCGCCCTGGAGTTCTCTGGAGCTCCGGGAGCTAACCAGTTCCCCTCTGAGTGTGCTAACAAGACAGAGAAGCACCGCATAGAACAGCTGAAACGTGTAGTCACGGCCGTGGGGTAAAATCCACCCATGTCAGCAACACCTACACTGGCTATTTCCAGCGAAAGTGTGAACGTTTAGTCAATTTCACTAACTTTTAAAATAAAAATATTCATCATACTAAAACATTGGAAGCATATACTTACACACACACACATACACACAGAGAAAAGCAGAATACTGCAGGACACGTAAAAACACCCGGTGGCTTTTGTCAATTTCTTTAGAAAGTTTAGTGTTTTCCTTTAAGAATTTAAAGTCTTCACATGTAATCTCCCATTGAGCCCTGGAATTAAGGAAGGCACTGCTTGACCCTGGACTTACATTTTCACCTTAGAGCTCCATGGTAGGCCTCAGTTTCCCTATCTACAAGACAACATATAGGACTTAGATATGCCTCGGATCGTTCATTCTTAGCTTTAAGAAAATGTATTGTCGCATTCTGCTAAGTAACTTCAGTTCAAAGATAAACTTAGAAACCACCTTCATCAACCCCAAGTTTTTCAGTAGCGTCCAAGAATTTCTGTTGCGAGGTTGTCATCAACTTACACAATGTTCATTTTCCATCACTTCTCAGTACATGTCCCCATTGATGACAGCTCTTCAAAAATAACTCTGCTAGCTCTCATATCTGGGTCCTCCAGGGCGTTGGGAGCCTCTTCGGAGATGGGTCAGAGAGACAGGAGAGCAGATTCCGTCTCAACCGGATAGCACGCTGTGGTCTTGGTAAATTATCATCTTAATCCCGTTTTCCTATTTACATAACAAGGTTGTTTACGCGCTTGCTGATCAAAGCACGGCCATCTGTCCAGCAGCTTTGGCATCCAATAAGAGTTTGTTAGAAATGACAGAAGCCCTAGCTTAACCCCAGACCTTCAAGTCAGAATCTGCCTTCCAGCCAGACTCCCTTGACTTCCAGACACATGAAAGTCAGAAAAGCACCGAGAGTATAGAACTCTCTGGAATAAAACCAGGAAATAACTTACTGCGGTTCCTATGAAATGGTAAACACTCCTTAGACACTAGTATGCCTGTTAACTCAGAAAATGGTAACTAGTTGTAATTCGAAAAATCAAGGGGGGGAGGGAGTTGAATATTTTGGATAACGATAGCAGTGGTTTACAGCTAGCTATTGGTTATACATAGCTGTCAAAAAAACCCAAAAAGCAAAGACTAGTGTCAGTGAATAACTGATTTGAAAGTAAAGTGCCCTCGAATGGAGCTAAAGGGGTTAACATGTGCTGGTATTTTAGAGACAAGAATACTGAAGCCTGATGACAGTATGTGTTCATTAAAGTTGCAAATTATACAACAAAGTCTTCCTATTAATATGATATCTTTCTACCACAAAATTTTGCATTCTGAAATGAAATTCGAAGTACACACTGTTCTTTCTAAATATTCCTTCATGGTTCATTAAATGCAACAGATAAAGCCCAAACTTTTTAGCCCTCACTGGATGAGTCTCCTCTGCTGATAGCCTCCCCTACATTTCCCTACATCCCTCCTGCACCCCCGCTAGGCATCACTGTGGTCCCTGCTTGCACCACTTTCCACAGAATATTTGCATCCCCTTAAAGGCTTTTCTTTTCCACCAATTGCAAAAGCCCTACTTCCCCTTCAAGTAACTTCTTGCGTGTCACGTCCTCTGTGAAGAAATCCATTTTTCTAGAGAAGGCTTAATTCTTCTGTGACTTTAATCGGGCATAATTTATACCCCTCTCTAGATGCTGATTACTCTATGACTATGCTGGAATCCTCTGCTTATCTGTCAGTTTCATCCAGCAAACTGTGCATTCCATAAAGCCTATATTTAAGGTGTCGGTTGGACTGCATTCTGATTAGAGGCTTGACCGGGAAAGAATCTGTGTCCAATTGCCCTTAAGTTGCTGGCAGATCTCATTTCCTTGTGAGCTAGTGAATGGCACCTTGCATCTTCACTCAAGCAAGAGAGTCTCTCTGACTTCTCTGACCCAACCTTTGTCACTTGAACGTATTGTGGTCTACCTGTGAGGCTCTGAATGCATCATGACTCAAGATCCTCATTTGTATGCCACCCAGAACGTGTGTATTTACCCTTCAACACTGACATTCTCCATGCAGGCTGTGCTCCCAGTCAATACTTCTGCTGAAGTACTCCACATCACAATAAATTATAATTATTTGTTTAGACTCTACCTTCCCATGGGAAATGCTAAGTTCTTAGAAAGAAGATAACATGTCTTCTTCAGGTGCTAAGAGATGACATTCTTGTATAGGACTCATTTGATTAGATCTACCCACCCAAGATGATTTCCCCTTGCATTAACTCAACATCAAATGTTTTGGGATCTTAATTACATCTGAAAATTCTCCTTTATGTTGGGTAAGTCACAGGTTCTGCCTGTACTCCAGGGACCAGGATTATACACAACTGTGACTGATCAGAGTCACTTTAGAGTATACATGCTCACCACAGACTGAATGCTTGTGTTCCCCAAAATTCCTACGTTAAAAATTAATCTCCAATCTTAAGATATGTGAGGTGGGCTCTCTGGGAGGTGAGTAGGTCACAAGGGTGGAACCCTCATGAATAAGATTAGTGTCCTTATATAAAAGATATTCCAGAATGCTCCCTTGGTCATGTGAGGACACAATGAGAAGACTGCCATCTATGACCCAGGGAGCAAGCCCTCATCATATCCCCATACTCCAGAACTGTACAAAATTAATTCTCGTTGTCTATAAGCCTCCTAGTCTATGGTTGTATCTTATAGCAGCCTAAAGGGACTAACACAGTGTTATATTAGCTTTTCAATTTGTTAAGTGAGCAAGTAATAATACAATTATATACATTATATAAAGTCAATGAGACAAAGCCAGCGACATGCTGGTATAAAGGCTTAATAAATATTAGCAACCACAACACGTATGTACCTCCATTTATCGTGTATCAGTTATCATTAGTTAAATTTCCTAATGTCCATTATATTATACCTCCAATAAAGTAATTGAACCCAGAAAGAAAAAGTAATCCTGATTATTTGATTTTGCTGCTCAAGCACAGAAACCAAACACACCTACCATGTGCTTCCCTGTCTATTCTGAGGGAAGAAAGAATAGCATCTTAGGTCCCCATAAGGAAGTGACAGCTGGGCTTATGAGGAGATGTGTGGGAATTTTCGAAGAAGGTCCACAGTCACAGGACACTTTGGAGGGGGCTTTTGTGGAGCGATTTTTCACCTGAATAACAGTGACAATCAAATCAAGCGCTCTTGGATACAGCTTCCTGATGGGTCCCTGCCCTGAGGACCAAGATAAGTACATCCAGATTATCACTCCAGAGTCATGTGCTGTTACTCAGAGAGTGTTGTTTCTGAGTAATTGCCACTCTAGGCATATTCTGGGTCTTCGTGAGATGGTACTAGAAGCAAACTCAGCAGGCCAGAAAGGAGACTGATCAGACAGTTTCTACACAGAAGGAAGTCCTATGATGAGGCTGGGTGTACATGGGCTCTAGCGACCAACCTGGGCTCTGTATTTGTTTGATCACCATCAAGCTGTGTTGATGGGCAATTATATCAACTAACAAAACCCAGGCTTCTTCATCTGTCCAATGAAAATAATTATTAAGTTTTAATATTGATTAAAAGCATTGCCTTCTATAAGACATGGTCAATTTTTGGTAGCCATTTTAGCTGTTATTGATGCTGTTGTTGTTATGGGTGTTATTAAGATACTTAATGTAAAGCCTGACTCATAGGTCAAGGTCAATGAGGATTCTCATTTATATATACAAAGATCTTTATATTCAAATCTTAGAGGAAGCAAAGAGGTTGGATAATGTTAGCTGTCCTGGAAGCCACGTTTGATGTTAAAGTCAGACTACATGGGTCCAGAACCCTGTTAACTTTCATGTGACCTAGAACCTTCCACAAGCTACCATGCCTGATGTGGCATTTATAACATGGTTGTAAGTCATAGGGCCACCATGAGCAATGAGGGTGATCTGATAGATTCCTCACTCAATGCCAAGTACATACTAAGTGCTCAGTCAGGGTGAGATATTAGAGATGAATAATAGAAAAAAAGTTTTTTTTTTAAACTTTTTGTTTTTATGTGTGTGACAGAGACAAAGAGAGAGACAGTGAGGGACAGAAAGAGAGAGAGAAGGCATCAATTCTTTGTTGCAGCTCCTTAGTCTCCTTTAGTTGTTCATTGATTGCTTTCTCATATGTGCCTTGACCAGGGGAGACTACAGCATAGTGAGTGACCCCTTGCTCAAGCCAGTGACCTTGTGCTCAAGCCAGCGACCATGAGTTCATATCTATGATCCCACGCTCAAGCCAGCGGCCCCACGCTTAGCTGGCGACCTCAGGGTTTCGAACCTAGGTCCTTTGCCTCCTAGTTTGACATTCTATCCACTGTGCCACTGCTTGGTCAGGCTAGAAAAAGGGTTCAAAATCATCCCTTTCGCTCCATAACCTAAAGTCTTAGGTATGTAACTCCACGTGGTACACTGGTGATGCTCTACCTCATGATTCAAGCTCCCCCATGTCGCCATCCAGAAAATATATTCCCATCCTTTATTAATGAGGTTCACTATGTAGATTGTGGCTCATCTGTCAGTTCCCAGGGCCATAAATCATAACCTCTTCTTACGTATTATAGATCATATTGAATTGATTTGTAGAATCTGCCTTCCCATCAAAAATGCTAAGTTTTGGTCAACATAATTACCTGTCTTCATATGCTGAACAGCTAACACAGAGCCTGACTAGTAGTAGGTGCTTAATTTATAGTATTAAATCAGTGATAGAATAAATGAATGGGTGAACAAAAATAAAGAAATGATTCCTAATATTATTTCACAAAAGTTATCTTTGCCACATAAACATATTTGGTAAATAAGAAATGTAATTTCATTTGCACATAGCAATTCTCCCTTTCCAGTTATTTGAGTGATGGCCCGTAAGAACCTGATTCTGTGCCCTCAAACCCCACTTTTTAGAATCCCACTTTGACAGATAAATTTATTGTAAACATGCTCACAAAAATATCTTCACAGCTCTGTCTCCAATCAACCCAAATAAATTCTACAATAAAAGAAAAATAAAGAATGTAGAAAAGAGAACCAAAGTATTTCCTGCATTTTTCAACTTTACTTGTGTATACATTATTTTTTAAATTTAATTACTTTATTTTTAGTAATTCTAATTTTTGTTACATACTTCTCATTATTTTAAAATAAACAAGTGCCCTACTCTGCTTCCGCCTTCCCCGGAGCTTTCCAAATAGATCCCCTTTTAAGATCTCTATAATGTCACTGCCTAATAGGAAGCTGCAGTCACACCTGAGAGACTGAAAATGTGCAGGCAGCCAGCAGGACCTCAAGAACAGGGGGAAATGTGTGGAAAATCTTGGGGAGGAAACTGGGTAAATGTCTTTGGTTCACTGATGGGAATCCAAACTAGTGGATGGTAATTCAAATGAGTGGACGCTGATGTCGACAGGGAGTTCGGTGGGTCGTAGAGAAGGACAAAGAAAGGGAGGAGTTAACATGTACAAACAAGTCAGAGAGAAATAACCTGGAGAAGTATCATTTTGTAAGCCCCCTGCATGAAGCATCATGCAAGTCTTTCAATGTTGAATACAGACAAATGACGATCCAAGTAGCATCACCCCGCCTACCACTGCCTCAAGATTTATGTCCCACAAGAGATGACTGATTACTACAAGACTCTTAACTAAAACAATCTTGGCCATGTTTTATTATTTTTTTCTGTTAATTTATTTCACTTGCTTTTACTGCCTCCAACTCTTGGACAGATATTCTCTGTGCTTGTGGCTCTGTTCTTCTCTCAGCCATGTTTTCTCAGACTTACAACCTGGACTCCCGGACCGAGCCTTCCAGGAAACCCTGCCTGTCCGGTGCCCTGCCCCTGCCCAATGCCTTTATGTACTTTCTGCTTTCCTAATAACCCTTGGCTGTGTTTTGTTCCGTTTACTTCTTTTTGTCACTCTGTCCAGTCACTAAGAATAATTAAAAGGTGAAAGGATGTTCTCATTTTAACCTTTATAGAAAAACCTGGCCCTGGCCAGTTGGCTCAGTGGTAGAGCGTCGGCCTGGCGTGCAGAAGTCCCGGGTTCGATTCCCGGCCAGGGCACACAGGAGAAGCGCCCATCTGCTTCTCCACCCCTCCCCCTCTCCTTCCTCTCTGTCTCTCTTTTCCCCTCCTGCAGCCGAGGCTCCATTGGAGCAAAGATGGCCCGGGCGCTGGGGATGGCTCCTTGGCCTCTGCCCCAGGCGTTAGAGTGGCTCTTGTCGCAACAGAGTGTCGCCCCCTGGTGGGTGTGCCGGGTGGATCCCGGACGGGCGCATGCGGGAGTCTGTCTGACTGTCTCTCCCCGTTTCCAGTTTCAGAAAAATACAAAAAAAAAAAAATAATAATAAATAAATAAATAAAAAGAAAAACCTATACACTAGTTGTTATCCTCTAGATCTTACACGCAATAGATAAATTCTCAAATACTCAGAGTATCAGCTTGAGCCGCAGGATGCAAAGTTGCAACCAAACACACTTCTATCCAGGGTCCTGCCGCTCTGCAACCTTATAATAGCTGAATATAACAATAACCTCACCAATAAAAAAAATGTCTATTTCCTGGGCAGGGTAGTTAGATCAGAAAGCAATATGGACCTGATAAAGAAAATCAGCATAACTTATGCATTCTGAATGAGAAAAAGCAAAGGAAAAAGAAAGGAAATAAGCATTCCTGATCAATCTGAGAAGTGAAAATACATTCAGTGCAATGAAATCGGTGTTATTCATGCAAGCCTGGAAGATACGTCAGGGGAAAAAAGCATAATCCATTCCAAGTGTTATACTCTCTTATGCTCCTATTAATATAAATCTCACAGGAAAGAAAAAGAGCAATGGTCTTGGATTCAGGCAAAATGAATCCATTTGTCAGACATGATGAGAAGATCAAAACTGCTATTTTTTACAGGATGACCTCAGAGGTGCTACTTAAACTGTCTAGGCTTGGTTTTCACATCTGAAAGTGGGCTATCATATTCTCAAGGTCATAGAGCTATTGTACATTGGGTAATTAATATAAAACACCCATCACACTATCAACCACATACCAAATACTCAGCCAGAGATAATGATAATGATCAGGACGACCCTTAAGCCTTCACTCCCTGGGCTACAGAGTCCTCAGGTGAATATGTTTTGCATAAGCAAAGATTGTAGGGAAAATCCTAAATGGTGATGGATTCATATTAGGGCATGATATGCATCTACATGGAGATGAAATTCATATTGTACAGCTCTCAGAGTCATAACAACTTTCTACTTTTGTTATGAAAGCCAGTGCGCTGAGGACCAGGAAGGATTCCTTCCTATCTGGGCCCATCAGCATTTTCCTACTATGAAAAGGGAGATGCAAGTCCAAAGGACAAACCCAAAGGGAATTATGCCACTCGTTTATTTTCAGATAATATAGGCTTGTTCTTCAAGCTCTAGCATGATGCTCCCTGCCAGTGAGCAGCTGGAGTGATTTTAACCCTACAAAAAAAAAAAAGAATTGTCCTTCCTTCTACATCCAAATCCTACTTGCTCTTCTGGTAGGACAGCTGGCCAACTGAGGAACAGAAATGTTATTTCTTCCCTTCACTTCTTAAAATGATGACCATGATGATGATGGCAATAAGTCAATTCCAATACAACTTCATTTTAAACTCTGTGCTTAGCCAGAGGGCCTTCACATATATATTATATATATATATATTATATATATATATTATATTTATAATACACATATGTATATACAATATATATTTTATAACTGTAATATATAATATAATAAATATAGAGATATTTTTTAAAGTTCATTTTTCAATCACAGTTTACAGTCTATTAGTTTCAGGTGTACAGCACAGTGGTTAGACAATCATGCAGTTTACAAAGTATTGCTCTTGATATGTACAGTACCCAGTTGAAAACATATATACACCCTTATGTTCCTATATAATTTTAAAGTACTGGTAAGATAAAATAAATTTTAAAAATAAACTGTTCTACATTGATAAGATGAAAATTAAGAAAAGAAGCAAAAAAGTTCCAGTATTAACTGCACTCCACAGCTTCCGAGGTTGATGTTGGGGTGAATATTTTCTACAGGGGTTAGTAGGTGGGTGGTAGGTATGAGAGAATGAATGAAAAGCTGCCGTACATTAGATAATTTGGAATCAGAAATTTAAATGTTCAGTGAATACAAACTATTCTAATTACATCATATACTTAATCATCTGCATACTTTCTTGATACAAAACATTTAAGCTTCTTTCCTCAAAAGAAAAAAAAAAAAGCAATGTTTTTTCAGAAACCCACTGAAGCCTAAACTGAAATATTAGGAGGCCACTCAGTCATAAATTCTGCCAGACAAAAAGACAAATAGTCCCACATAGTTTCATTTATTTATTTTTTTATTTTTTTGTATTTTTCTGAAGCTGTAAATGGGGAGAGACAGTCAGACAGACTCCCGCATGCGCCCGACCGGGATCCACCCGGCACGCCCACCAGGGGCGACGCTCTGCCCACCAGGGGGTGATGCACTGCCCCTCTGGGGTGTCACTCTGCCGCGACCAGAGCCACTCTAGCGCCTGGAGCAGAGGCCAAGGAGCCATCCCCAGCACCCGGGCCATCTTTGCTCCAATGGAGCCTTGGCTGCGGGAGGGGAAGAGAGAGACAGAGAGGAAGGAGGGGGGGTGGAGAAGCAAATGGGTGCTTCTCCTATGTGCCCTGGCCGGGAATCGAACCTGGGTCCCCCGCACGCCAGGCCGACGCTCTACCGCTGTGCCAACCGGCTAGGGCCACATAGTTTCATTTAATCAAATAAACCCATCTGAGAAATGTGGGGTCGGGGGACTAAGTCAAGTTGAAGACTACACATGTCAGCAGAGCTAATGTCCTTTCTATTTTGAGAGACTGCTGTGGGGACAGGATTATATTGAAACTTGTAGCTAGGTTAATTAAGAAAAATATTTAATTTAGCATATTCTGTATTACCCAAGTGTGCATTAGAATGATTGATTAATTGATCAACTTTTTTTGAGCACATATAATCAGGTAGAAGGCCTGACTGGGCAGCTCAGTGGAAGGGGTATCGATAAATTAAAAGAGTTAAATGCTAAGCTATGACTTACTGATTAGTTAGTTAAGGCTAATTCATTCTTGTTGTTTATAAGTTTTCCAATACAATGCTCATGAAAAGAAGAACGACTTTTACAACAATAATGAGAAGTATGCAATTGTTGAAATATCTTTGCATGAATTACCATGAGTTACAGTGTGGAGAGACTCAACTGAGAAGAAATCGGAGGTTGAACAGATTTACGGTCCACCAACTAGAAAGTCAATCATAATCCCTTTCACCTAGCCAACAGACACACTCTTCTCCTTCCCTTCTGTTTCGCTATAGAAATTGTGAAGTTCTATATAAAAATTCTAGCAGTAAACAGGGAATGGAAGTTGGGCACTACATTATGAAAGATGCAGTCAGATAGCTTTTGTAGATAGAAAGGGAGAAGCAGGTAATGGAGGAGACATGGCGGTTGTATTTCTTGTATGCTCATTTAGGTAGTAGAGAAGAACCAGGGATAGTTTCAAATAATTAAAAACCCTCTGTTCATTCATGAGTTCTATCGAGCAGAGTTGTCAACGGGCACACACACGGCTACTGCCAACGAAACACCACTATTTAGAAGGTCTAGAGGAAATTCTTGCTGAAGCCAAACAGAGGTTCACCTGGATTGGCCTAGAAATTTACACAAAATACTCTGTATCTGAACATCTAGAAAGGACATGTTAAAGACCCAGATGTTTACAAGTAGAGTATAAGGAGAAATACAACCCTACTTCAAACAGTGAACAAACTATTGTTACACACACACACACACCACGTTCTATTTTTGAAAAGAGATTTAACTTGGAAGGTACTTCAGAATAATAAAATGTTTGAACTTTATTAGAAATTAGGTGATTTCAGAAGAAGACATTTTTCACTTACCACATACTTCAATTGTTTCTTTTCCTCTCACAGAATAGGAATTTGGGATCTTGAAGGATGAGTGTATAGTACTATTTGTTGAAGTGATAAAGATATGAAAATACATACATACCAAGAACAAGAAAGAGTATGAAAAGGGGATGAATCCTGAACACACAAAAAACACAGACTGGTAGCCCTGTTGGTTAGAGCTTTGACCCAATATGCCAATGTTATGAGTTCGATCCCTGTTCAGGGCACTTATAAGAATCAACCAGTGAATGCATAAATAAGTGGAACAACAAAGTAATGTTTCTCTCTCTCTCCTTTCACCTCTTTCAAAAATCAATAAATACAAAAAAACAAATAAAACAAAATGAAGTAATCTGACCATGCGGTGGCGCAGTGGATAGAGCGTTGGACTGGGATGCCGAGGACCCAGGTTCGAGACCCCGAGGTCACCAGCTTAAGCGTGGGCTCATCTGGTTTGAGCAAAAGCTCACCAGCTTTGACCCAAGGTCGCTGGCTCAAGCAAAGGGTTCCTCAGTCTGCTGTAGCCCCCCAGTCAAGGCACATATGAGAAAGCAATCAATGAACAACTAAGGTGTCGCAACAAAAAACTGATGATTGATGCTTCTCATCTCTCTCCGTTCCTGTCTGTCTGTCCCTATCTATCCCTCTCTCTGACTCTCTCTCTGTCTCTGTAAAAAAAAAAAAAAAAAAGAAGTAAAAATCAAACAAACAAAAAACAGGTCATCTTGCCTGGAGTTAGAGCTGTGTGGTTATGGAGGCAAGAACTGACGTTGGCGAGGTAAACGGACAGCAGGAGCCAATTCAGAGACTTAGGGTTCACGTGGTAGAGTTTGGGTCTTTTCTTGCAAGCCATGGAAAACCACTGGAGTTCTGGGCATTGCCTTCTGAGAGTTCTGGTCACAGTGGTTTTATTTAAATATCGCCAGAGTCACCTATCCACAGAACAGAAAGTCAAGGCTATTGTAGTCCAGAGAGGTGATGGGATGAACTCAGCACCATGTAATCAGTCACTGCGTTTACTGCCAAGGCAAAATCCATACCACACAGTGCTACAATATGCATAATCATTCTTGAGGAGGACTATTTTTGCCTACAAAGGCATCCGAAACAGTGTAAAAGTCTGTTTTTTGTATCTAATGCAAATACATTTTCCTATTTTTTTTTCTCAGTCTGTTCCCATCTGTCCTCTAAAAAAAGGATACTTTACAAATACATTGTTTTAAATAAAAAATTGGAACAAGCACCTGGTCGTTTGTATCAGTTATTGGATACTTCGGACGTTTTCCACGAATAAACCTCGGAATGGAATGTTCTCTAAAGTTTTTGCAGTTATACTGTTTATCAGTACTGAGTTCCTCATACATGCTTACCGGGAAAAGAGAAGGATAAAAGATGTGAACTAGGCTGGAGTCTGACCTAGAGAAGCTGTAGCCAAGTGGCACGGAGTTGACATTGATAGACCTGAGATTGAGTTAGGTCCCCGCCACTCATTGAGAACTGGGGTGCTGATAGGTGTTCAGCTCTCTGAACCAAACAGCTCTGCAGAGCCAGACCGCTCCGCTCCAGCCCTGGGGTTTATAAGACGTATATAATAAAACCTGCGCAATGATAGAAGACTGGGTTAGAATCAGACCTTTCCCATAGGAATGATGTAAGCATTACATGGCACATTGTATGTAATGTGATGCCCAGTGCCTGGAACAAGGCAAGTGGTTAATAAGTGTGTATTTCCATTTCTCAGCATTCCTCTGCCACCCTCTAGTCCCTTAAAGTGTAAGCTCATTGTAGGCAGGGCATTCATGTTTAAATGTATGCTCATCACTTAGCATTTTATCATCACACATTGGGATTTCTCAATAACTGCTTCTCAATATAGCAGCTCACTTTGCCTCCGTCATTTCTGTGAAGTCACGCTGGAAAACATTCTTCCTGAGCTTGACTGGATGATTCCACAGGACAGCCACCAGGCACGTGCAACTCGTAGAGGAAACTTTCAATATAACAACCTAACCATTCTACTATCATATAGGGACAGTGTACTGCCAGAGTTAGCACATGCTCTTAGGTACGAGACTTTTAAATACTAGTTGTGTGGTCCTGGCCAGTAGCTCAGTTGGTTAGAGCATCATCCTGACACTCCATGGTTATGGGTTTGATCTGTGATCAAGGCAAAATACAAGAGTCAACAAATGGATGCATAAATAATTGGAATAGCAAATCAGTGTTTCTCTCTCACTCTCTCTCCTTTCTTCTCTTTTTCAAATCAATACATAAAAACTTGAACAATAAATAAATTAATCTTAGTTGTGTGACTCTGGACAAATTTGAGTGCTTTGTGCCTCTATTGATAATAGTACCAATATAACAGGGTTGTTGAGCTAGTAATTTAGGTAATGTAAACAAAGGACTAAGAACATCATCTGACATATACAATAGTAAGCACTATTTAATATCTGCTGTTTTATTATAATAACCCCTATCAGATAAACATATGAGACATCAAAAGACATCACCATTATTGTCATGCCTATGGTTTCAGACCGTACAGAGGAGGGGGGATGGGTATTTCTTTAGGTCCGGCTGCACCCCCCTATTACTCTGTTGGAATGATCTCTGGTACCACGTGTTACAAACAGTTGATAATCCCTGAAGATGTGTGCCTTCTGCTACCCTGGGCTTTTGCAATTGTTCCGATCTAACCTCTGCCTTCCCTTCCTCTCTTCCTTGTCAGCTGTCGCCTCTGGATTCCAGGCTGAAGCCAACGTTAGTCACCTTAGCAAACTGGATTGCTGCTGTGGGATGTTCTTTGAACCCCTTCCAGCAGGCTCATGGTGTTCATCTGTGCAGAGAGGAGACTACCCAAAGAATTCTCAGCACTGGAGGGCTTCCAAGCATTGCCCTTGTGTCTTTGTGCATCTCTGTGTCACACTCCGATGTCAGAATGTTGACAGGTCTAAATCAGGAGTAAAATGTTACTTGTAGTGTGGCCTGTTTCTTCAATCCTGTGTGTGTGTGGGGGGGTGGCAAGATATCTCAGTCATGTAAGCCTGAAATATGTTTCAGGGCTGTCCATCTCTTCAGAGAGACCTGCTCTTATGTCTCAGCTCCACTACTTTTTGGCTAAGGACTGGTTATTTTAGGACTTATTAATTCCCAAATGAGACAAACATTTATTCAATGCCAAACATGGGACACATACTTGGTGTTTGTGCATCACTGCACCCCCAGTACATATGGATGGTACACATGATTTCAAACAGCCTACATTTTAATGGAACCAGATAAACAATCATCACCACGGAGACAAAGAAGTGTGCAAGTATAAACTGACATATGTTCATAGGCAAAAGGAAAAGCAGAGAATACCATGCCTAAATATGAGGATGGTAGAGAAGGTAGCTTAAAGTAGTTCCCTCTGAGCAGAAATCTGAAAGCTGGGCCTGAATTCATGATGAGAGAGAAAGAGTGCCAGGAGAAGAGATAGATGTACAAACAGGCACAGCCACTCTGCAGCTGGAAGACGTATAGTTTGACTCAGGATCTAAAAGGTCATAAAAGAGGACCTAAGATGCATCTACAGAACTGAGCGTCTCAGGATGCAAAGACCATCTGCCCGTCTTCTCCAATCTAGACTAAGAACATGGCTCTTTAATTCCTGTTAAACTACCAGTGTCTGTTGCCAATTCTTTAAGCAATCAAGCTTTGCTGGGAGAACTGTTTCTTAAGACCACCCAAATCCTCCAACGTCACTTTCTTCTCTGCCTCCAACCCTCCCCACCTAACACGCCCACTCTATAATAATCTGCTGCTAATTCAGTAGTCCTAAAACCTATTTTGTTATATTTTTTGGATCAGCAAATTCCACTTATATTGTTTTAATTTTTTTCTACTAATTTTAATTTATTGTGTTAACATGGATTCAAGTGTCCCACTGAATACAACACCCTCCCCCCCCCATGTCCCTATCTATATCCCCTTTGCCCCCCCCACTCCCACCTCCCTTCCCTCTGGGACCTGCTGTCCTGCTAGCTGTATCTCTATGTTATGTATATATAATTTCACTAATCCCTTCACCTTCTTCTCTGATCCCATTCCCTCTGACAGCTGTCCCTCTGCCTCTATTTCAGTTCCTCAGTTCATTTCATTCCTTAGATTCCACATACAAGTAAGATCATATGATATTTGTCTTTCTCTGCCTGGCTTATTTCACTTAGCATGATAATATCCAGGTCCATCCATGCCATTGTAAAAGGTAAGATTTCCTTCTTTTTCACGGCCACATATATTCCATTGTGTAGCAGCCCAAGCGTCCATCAGTGGATGAGTGGATTAAAAAGCTGTGGTACATATATACACTTATATTGTTTTGGTTATGAAGAATTCTTTCCAGTTGGTCCCAGTCAACCTCCCTTATTCTCTTGTGGTGGCAGAGGGGGAACTTGGCTGGAAGTGGCTGCCTTCCTCTCCCTAAAATACTCTATCTGCCAATGATCCATGGATCTTAACCACTTGATGTAGTCTTCATTCTCATTTTGGCACCCGTGATGCCTTGGTCTAACTTCACCCTTGTCCCTACAGAAATAACTGCGAAGAATCATTGTCCATTCATCTGAAATGCTTAAATATTTAATTTTATATTCACATTATTTTGTCTGCATTACATATAAGTTCTTTAAAGACAAAGGTCACGCATTGCCTTTTTGTATTAACCAAAGTTCCTAGTCTCGTGTTTATTTCTGTTTGAAAATGAGTAAGATAGCTAAAAATGGGAGAGCTGAAAGGGTTCCTAACAGACAAAATTGAGGAAGTACATGAGAAAGCATCACTGTGAGATTATGAGTCGCTTAAGACTCTCTATACAGCGTGTCATCGGACATTCATACTTTACACTCGGTTACTAAACCTTGTATACTAAAAATCATCATCTGTGAGGGTTATAAGTTTTCCTATCAATCTTAACTGCCAGGCCTTTGTTAGGCCGGGCCATAGTGCAGTCCTTCCTGGACTACCAAACAGTGATGTTCAACACAGGTTTTTTGAGATTCTACAAGAAGAAATAAATACCCCATGAATAGAAATGTTTTCATTTCAATCATCATAAGCCAACCACACAAACCATTTTAATAAAGTACTTGGGACACACAGACCAGTAAGTAGAAACCATTTAAATTTGGACTTCAGTGATCAGAGCAGAAGAGGAGCCACAGTATCCCACTTTTCACCAGGTCCCAGTCCATATCTCAAGTTACTTCAAGTTGACGTTATCCTTAAATAATGAGTTTTCTGAAGTATAGAATATCCTGAGTACCAGCAGGAGCTTTCTCTGAAGTAATCCCAATTACTTCCAGGTCCCCAGATATCTTATTGAAGCTCTCCACCAAGCCAGATGTCTAGTCCTTCAAAGTCAGGAGGCGTTCAATGAAAAAAATACTTGCCAGTTCACTGAAATGTCTTCACAGGTCTGCTAACTCATTAAACATGCGGAGAGAGAAAGGTGGTATCTTAGCTCAGGCGGCGCTAACAAAATACCATAGACCGGTGGCGTAACGAGCAGAAATGTATTTTCTCCCAGTTCTGGGGGTTAGAAGTATGAGATGATTGAGGTACCCAAACTGTCAGGTTGTGATCAGGGCACTCTGGCTTGCAGATGGCACCTTCTTGCTGTGTCCTCACATGGCAGCAAGAGAGGTGGGGAGCAAGTTTGATGGCATCTCTTTGAATAAGTGAACTAATACCTTTACAGGGGCTTTACTGTCAGGACCTTATCTACACCAAACTGTTGGCCCTGGCCACTAGGCTCAGTGGATAGAATGTTGGCCCAGCATATGGAAGTCCCAGGTTCAATTCCCAGTCAGGGAACACATGAGAAGCAACAATCTGCTTCTCTTCCCCTCCTTCACCCCCTTCTCTCTCTCTCTTTTCCTCTCACAGCCAGTGGCTTGAAAGGTTCAAGCATTGGCCCCAGGTACTGAGGACAGCTCGGTTGATTCCCTCATTGGCCCCAGACAGCAGTTGCCGAGTAGATCCTGTTCAGGGCTCATGCCAGAGTCTGTCTTTCTATCCCTCTCCTTTCACTTAAATAATAATAATAATAATAATAATAATAATAATAATAGTAAAATCAAACTGTTTCCCCAAGACCCCATATTTAAATACGATCACATCTAAATTCAGGACTTCCGCATATGAACCTTTACGGACATAATTTAGTTCACTGCAAGTTGAAGTGAGGTCCATTTTTTTTCCAGTACATTGAATAGTAATCTCCAGACAGTTAGTTAGTTTATTAGGAGAAATTTCATGGAACTTTCTCACCACAATGTTTGCATATCTGTTCAGAAAACGTCTTTCACTTTATGATGATGCACAGAGAACTGTCCACACAGTAGATCTCTGCCCTACAGCATTCAATCAGCCCCAGACCCGTGGATGCCTAATTTCCTCTTCCTGAATTTCACCAGAAATGAGACCTCTGGCTTTTTATCGTAGGCACCACAACAAGACATGTGAACACACTTCCCCAAAATAGATGTGAGCATATATTATTTGCTAAAGTTACACTTGCATTGCCTAATACATACTTACATCTCGTCAGCCTTAAAACTTTTAATTGGTAAAGAAGAAAGTACCGAGCATAGGGTGTACAAAAGTCAGCAGTAAGACGTACTTAGGTAGGTGAGCGTTTTGAAGATCCAATATCATTTTATCCCGGGACAGTCACCCTCAGCAGGAGCCCAGCGCATGTTTGCTGATGGATGTATATCATATGACAACCCCAGAGCTGATGGAAAACTGGTTCATTCCAAAGCCAGCAGGAGACAATAGCAGGAGGTGGGGTGGAGGAACTATGAATTCACTTTCGATATGCTACACTTTAAGGTGATTTTCCCCCTCACTGAATTGCCTGCTTCTTCAAATGAATTCACTAATCTCTTAAATGGGGTGGTAGAGACCATATCCTAAAACAGCACTTAGAAACCTCATAAATATTGGTAGAAAAATGCATAAATAAACTCAATGCCTTCCCGCCTCCTACACCCCCTAGTAAAGACAAGCAATTATATTAGCATATTTTTTTTCTTTTTCTTTTTCTGAGAAACAGACTCAGGATAAGTTTTCTTTAGCTATACCAAGGTATTAGACACTTGTGTCTAGGAAACAGAAGAAATAAATGAACAATATACACTAAAATTTTATTTTAATACTTATTAAAAAGGGAAATCTTCAGCTAGCAAAAATAATAGCCTGAGATCCCAGTTGTTGATGTAAATTAACAAATTAGCATGCTCCCGCTCACGTATTCCACTAATATTTAATAAGTTTCTGGTCTGTATCAGGCTCTCCGTTTGAGTCTGAGATTTTAAAGATGAATAATCTACAGACCTCGCCACCAAATGCTCATAATTTGGCGGGGGGAGATCAGTTGTATTAACATATAAATTATAATACATGCTTTTGTCATCAATAGTATCTATATAAAAAGGAAGTGGTCTGTGAACCCAAAGAAGCAAGCCATAGTGAACTAGGCTGGCTGACTACAGATACCAGGGTTCTAATCTCAGTGGTGAATGGAGACTGCTGGGTGAAGCCTTTTGCTAATGTTTATGTTTAAAGTCTTTAGAGTCCCAAAATCCACTAGGTTCAATGTATGATATTCTAAAATATTTTTGAAATAACTTTAGACTAATGAAAGAGTTTTAAAAAGTATAGGGGTTCCACATAGGCTTAATCTAGCTTCCCCTAATATAAACATCTACCATAGTCATGGTCTAGTCACCAAAATCAGAAGGTTAATATCGATACATTATATTATTTAATGCATAGAGTTTACTAGAATTTTGCTATAGGACGCATGATCCAGGTTGAGCATCTTAGTCAAATCCCTCCTCATGGCTAAAGCAATTAGTTTCAACCTGGTTGAATGTCTTATAACAAAACAAGCCAACGAGCCTACAGTCAGGTATTTTAATAGAATTCACTGGGAAATGAATGATTTTGCATGAGAATTTCTAGGCAGAGCATAAGAATCTTGGGATTACTAGGAAAGGAGTGTTTTAACTTCAGAGAAGGCCAGAGAATTACAGTTCCTTTTTTTAATTAATTTTAATGGGGTGATATTGATAAATCAGGGTACATATGTTCAGAGAGAATATCTCCAGGTTATTTTGACATTTGATTATGCTGCATTCCCATCACCCAAACTCAAATTGTCTTCCGTCACTTTCTAACTAGTTTTCTTTGTGCCCCTCCCCTCCCCCAACCCCCTGCATATCCTCCCCCCCATAACCACCACACTCTTGTCCATGTCTCTGAGTCTCATTTTTATGTCCCACTTATGTATGGAATCATATAGTTCTTAGTTTTTTCTGATTTACTTATTTCACTCCATATAATGTTATCAAGGTCCATCCATGTTGTTGTAAATGATCCCATGTCATCATTTCTTATGGCTGAGTAGTATTCCATAGTATAGATATACCAAAGCTTTTTAATCTACTCGTCCACTGATGGACACTTGGGCAGTTTCCAGATCTTCACTATTGTGAACAATGCTGCCATAAACATGGGGGTGAATTTCTTCTTTTGAAACAGTGCTATGATGTCCTTGGGGTATATTCCTAAAAGTGGGATAGCTGGGTCAAAAGGCAGTTCGATTTTTAATTTTTTGAGGAATCTCCATACTGTTTTTCACAGTAGCTGCACCAGTTTGCATTCCCACCAGCAGTGCAGGAGGGTTCCCTTTTCTCCACATCCTCGCCAGCACTTATTCTGTGTTGTTTTGTTGATAAGCACCATTTTGACTGGTGTGAAGTGATATCTCATTGTGGGTTTAATTTGCATTCCTCTAATGATTAGTGATGTTGAGCATTGTTTCATCTGCCTATTGGCCATCAGTAAGTCTTCTTTGGAGAAGTGTGTCTATTCATTTCTTTTGCCCATTTTTGGATTGGATTGTTTGTCTTCCTAGTATTGAGTTTTACAAGTTCTTTATAAATTTTGGTTGTTAACCCCTTATCAGACGTATTGTCAAATCTGTTCTCCCATTGTGTAATTTGTCCTTTTATTCTGTTCTTATTGTCTTTGGCTGTGCAGAAGCTTTTTAGTTTGATATAGTCTCATTTGTTTATCCTGTCTTTTATTTCACTTGCCCGTGGAGATAAATTGGCAAATACATGGCTGTGAGAGATGTCAGAGAGCTTATTGCCTATGTTTTCTTCTAAGATGCGTATGGTTTTACAGCTTACATTTAAGTCTTTTATCTATTTTGAGTTTATTTTTGTGAATGGTGCAAGTTGGTGGTCTAGTTTCATTTTTTTGCAGGTAGCTGTCCAATTTTCCCAACACCATTTGTTGAAGAGGCTGCACTTACCTCCTTTGTCAAATATCAGTTGTCCATAAAAGTGTGGGTTTATTTCTAGGTTCTCTGTTCCGTTCCATTGATCTATATGCCTGTTCTTATGCCAGTACTGGGCTATTTTGAGTACAGTGGCCTTTTAGTATAACTTGATATCCAGAAGTGTGATACCTCCCACTTTATTCTTCCTTTTCAAGATTGCTGAGGCTATTCATGTTCTCTTTTGATTCCATATACATTTTTGGAATATGTGTTCTATATTTTTGAAGTAAGTCATTGGTATTTTAGTCAGTACTGCATTGAATTTATAAATTGCTTTGGGCAATATAGACATTTTAATGATGTTTATTTTTTATAACTATGAGCATAGTATATGCTTTCACTTGTTTGTAGCTTCCCTGATTTTTTTAATCAATGTTTTATAATTTTCTGAGTACAAGTCTTTAATCTCCCTGGTTAAATATATTCCTAGGTACTTTATTTTTTTGGTTAAAATGGTGAAGGGGATTGCTTCCTTAATTTCTCTTTCTGACAGTTCATTGTTAGTATATGAAAATGCCTCTGATTTCTGAGTATTAATTTTATATCCTGCCACCTTGCTGAATTCATTTATCAGGTCCAGTAGTTTTTTGACTGAGACTTTAGAATTTTCTATATACAATATCATATCATCTGCAAATCATGATAGCTTTACTTCTTATTTTCCAATTTAAATGCCTTTTATTTCTTTTTCTTGTCTAATTGCTGTGGCTAGAACTTCCAGAACTATGTTGAATAAGAGTGGTGAAAGGGGGCCCCCCTGCCTTGTTCCTGATCTTAAGGGGATTGCTTTTAATTTTTGCCCATTGAGTATGATGTTGGCTGTGGGTTTGTCATAGATGGCCTTTATCATGTTGAGGTATGTTCCCTGTATTCCCAATTTGCTGAGAGTTTTGATCGTGAATGGGTGCTGGATTTTATCAAATGCTTTTTCTGCATCTATTGAAATTATCATGTGATTTTTCTCCTTCCTTTTGTTTATGTGATGAATCACATTGATTGATTTGCAAATATTGTACCAGCCTTGCCTCCCAAGAATAAATTCCACTTGATCATGGTGTATGATTTTTTTCATATATTGCTGGATCCGGTTTGTTAATATTTTGTTGAATATTTTAGCATCTGAATTCATCAGGGATATTGGCCTATAATTTTCTTTCTTTGTGTTGTCGTTTTGCCTGGTTTTGGAATCAGAATTATGCTCACCTCATAAAAGGAGCTTGGAAGTCTTCCTTCCTCTTGAATTTTTGAAATAGTTTGAGAAGGATAGGAGTTAGTTCTTTGAATATTTGGTAGAATTCACTTGTGAAGCCATCAGGCCCAGGACTTTTCTTCTTTAGGAGTTTTTTGATAACTCTTTCAATCTCATTTGTTGTAATCAGTCTGTTTAGATTTTTTTATTCTTCCAGACTAATTTTTGGAAGATTATATGTTTTAAGGAATTTGTCCATTTTATCTAGGTTGTCTAGTTTTTTGGCATACAGTTCTTCATAGTATTTTCTTACAATATTTTGTATTTCTGTTGGGTCAGTTGTTATTTCTCCACTCTCATTTCTAATTTTATTTATTTGAGTCCTCTCTTTTTTTCTTGGTGAGTCTGGCTAAAGGTTCATAGATCTTGATTACCTTCACAAAGAACCAGCTCCTGGTTTCATTGATCCTCTGTATTGTTTCTTTAACTTCTATGTCATTTATTTCTGCTCTGATATTTATTATTTCTTTCCTTCTACAACCTCTGGGCCTTACTTGCTGTTCTTATTCTAGTTCTTTTAGATGCAGAGTCAAGTTGTTTATTTGATCTTTTTCTAGCTTCTTAATGTATGTCTGTAATGCTATAAACTTTCCTCTCAGAACTGCTTTTGCTGTGTCCCATAAATTTTGAGTTGATATATGCTCATTATTGTTCATTTCTAGGAATTTTTTTTATTTCTTCTTTGATTTCATTGTTAACCCATTCATTATTTAATAACATGCTATTTAATTTCCAAGTGTTTGAGTATTTTTCAGTTTTTCTGTTGTGGGTGATTTCTAGTTTCATGCCATTGTGATTAGTGAAAGTGTTCGATATGATTTCAATCTTCTTAAATTTGTTGAGATTGCTTTTGTGCCCTAACATGCGGTCTACCCTTGAGAATGTACCATGAGCACTTGAAAAGAATGTATATTTTTCTGCTTTAGGGTCAAAAGTTCTGAAGATATCTATTAAATCGAGTTGATCTAGTCTGTCTGCTATTTCTTTGTTAATTTTCTTATCTTGAGTATCTATCTAGTGATGTTAGTGGGGTATTGAAATCCCCTACTATTATAGTATTGCTGTTGATCTATCAGCGTCTGCTTTATATATTTAGGTGCTCCTATATTAAGTGCGTAGATACTTATAACAGTTATATCTTCCTGTTGGATTGTTCTCTTTATCATTATGTAGTGACCTTCTTTATCTCTTACTATAGCCTTTGTTTTAAAGTCCATTTTGTCTGAAATAAGTATTGCTACCCCAGCTTTTTTCATTTCCATTTGCTTAAAATATTTTTTTCCTTCCTTTTATCTTCAGTCTATGTGCATCTTTTTTTGGTTTGTTTGTTTTTTCAATCTTTTTTTTTATTTTATTAATTTTTTTATTTTTATTTATTCATTTTAGAGAGGAGAGAGAGAGAGACAGAGAGAGAGAGAGAAGAGAGAGAGAGACGGGGGGAGGAGCTGGAAGCATCAACTCTCATATGTGCCTTGACCAGGCAAGCCCAGGGTTTTGAACCGGCGACCTCAGCATTTCCAGGTAGATGCTTTATCCACTGCACCACCACAGGTCAGGCCATGCATCTTTTGTTTTAAGGTGTGTCTCTTGTAGACAGCATATGTATGGGTCCTGTTTTCTTATCCACGCAGCTACCCTATGACTTTTGATCAGATCATTTAATCCATTTACATTTAAGGTTATTATTGATATGTAGTTGTTTATTTCCATTTTATTCTTTAAAACTGTGTTCCTCTTTTGCTATATTCTTTTTCTCCTTTGATCTGTTTACAACAGGCCCCTTAGCATTTCTTGCAATATTGGTTTGGTTGTAGTGAATTCCATTTTTTTTGTCTGGAAGCTTTTTATTTCTCCTTGTATTTTAAACTATAGCCTTGCTGGATAAAGTAGTCTTGGTTGTAGGCTCTTGTTCTGCATTACTTTGAATATTTCTTGCCATTTCCTTCTGGCCTCAAGTGTTTCTGTTGAGAAGTCAGAAGTCATCCTTATGGGGGCTCCTTTGTAGGTGATAGGCTTTCCTTCTCTAGCAGCTTTTAATATTTTCTCTTTGTTACTTAGCTTTGGTATTTTAATTATGATGTGTCTTGGTGTAGATTTCCTTGGGTTTCTCTTTATTGGAGAACTCTGTGCTTCTTGAACTTGTGAGACATTTTTCTGCCTTAATTTAGGGAAGTTGTCAGGTATGATATGTTTGAACAAAGTCTCTATCCCTTGTTCTTTCTCTTCTTCTTCAGGAACCCCTATGATGCAGATGTTATTACTCTTCATGTCATCACAGAGCTCTCTTAGAGTTTCCTCAGACTTTTTGAGTCTCTTTTCTTTTTTCTGCTCCGCTTCCGTGCCTTCATTTATCTTGTCCTCTAACTCGCTGATTCAATTCTCAGCTTCATTCATTCAGCTTTTAATTCCTTCCATTGTGTTCTTTATTTCTGATATTGTATTTGTCATTTCTGACTGATTCTTTTTTATTATTTCAATGTCCTTTTTTATATTTGCTATCTCTTTATTTAGGTGTTAGGAATGACCATTTATTGTTGTTCTAAGATCTTTAAGCATCCTAAAAATTGTTATTTTAAACTCTGCATCTGGTAATTTGGTTATATCTGACTAATTCAGGTCCTTTTCTGGGAATTTCTCTTAATTCATTTGTGTTATATTTGTCTGCCTTCTCATTTTGTCTGTGTAAAGGAAGGTTTTGGCCACTGGAGTCCACTGGGTATGGCCTTTGTGTTGGTCTGTCTGCAGTCCCACCAACCCCTCAGAGTTTCTTAATGATATGACCATGTTATAGCTGTACTCCTAAATATTTAGTTATATGGCTAAACACAGTACCTTTTCTTTTTTTTTTTTTTTTGTATTTTTTTGAAGTTGGAAACTTCAAAAAAATATTTTTTTGAAGTCAGACAGACTCCCGCATGTACCTGACTGGGATCCACCCGTCATGCCCACCAGGGGGTGATGCTCTGCCCATCTGGGGTGTTGCTCTGTTGCAACCAAAGCCATTCTAGTGCCTGAGGCAGAGGCCATAGAGCAGGGGTCCCTCTACGCGGGCCGCATGCGGCCCCCTAAGGCCATTTATCCAGCCCCCACTGCACTTCCAGAAGGGGCACCTCTTTCATTGGTAGTCAGAGAGGAGCATATTGACCATCTCATTAGCCAAAAGCAGGCCCATAGTTCCCATTGAAATACTGGTCAGTTTGTTGATTTAAATTTACTTGTTCTTTATTTTAAATATTGTATTTGTTCCCATTTTGTTTTTTTACTTTAAAATAAGATATGTGCAGTGTGCATAGGAATTTTTTCATAGTTTTTTTTATAGTCCGGCCCTCCAACAGTCTGAGGGACAGTGAACTGGCCCCCTGTGTAAAAAGTTTGGGGACCCCTGCCATAGAGCCTTCCTCAGCGCCTGGGCCAACCTTGCTCCAATGGAGCCTTGGCTGTGGGAGGGGAAGAGACAGACAGAGAGGAAGGAGAGGGGGAGGGGTGGAGAAGCAGATGGGCGCTCCTCCTGTGTGCCCTGGCTGGGAATCGAACCTGGGACTCCTGCATGCCAGGCCGATGCTCAACACAGTGCCTTTTTAGTTAGACCACCTTGAGTTTGATTTTCTGTCAAATGGTACATAAAAACTACAGATATATTATATATATTTATATATATATATAATATATGTATATATAATATATGTAATATATATAATTGATATGTATATACAAGCAACTTTCAGATAAGAGCACTTTAAAGTCATATGTTTATATGTAATTATTTACACAATTTCCCATGGAAACAAAGCTATAAATAAATCATGGGAGATAAAACAGTGCTCTCAGTATACTAACTTGTCATAACCTAAGTTTCTCATTAAGGAAAATCAAATCTATCTTATTATTGACACAATGTGTCTCAGGCACCTGGCACCATGGCATAGACTGTGTCTGAGAAAGACTATCCCAGGTCATTCACCAATGAAAAGGCTCCTTTCTTTCGCAGAATCTGAGGGACCTTCTCATGGCTGTTACCAGAGATCATTCCCTGAGAAGACCCAAGAGAGGCTGAGGAAGCTGTATTCTGACTCTTTATGAATTCCGGAATGGCCCCGCTCACACCCTACTTCGGTCAAATTGTTGACTTGTGGTGTGCTGGAGCAGGGGCGGGGGATAAAATTCTCTCATTACATTCAGGATTTAGACAAGGATTCTGATAGGAAAACTGCCGCAATTATTTTCCTGTTCTCATCGTGGAGCGCGGCAGCCAGGCTGGGGGTGTGTGTGCCTGCCAAGTTTTCTGCCTAGAGGAAATTTGTGTGACTGAGTTATAAATACATTGATGGATCCAGCTGGAACTGTCTCTTGTAATTTAATACGCAAAGAAATAATTTGAGTCACAGACAGAGACGAGCAGCCCCTTTCGGATAAGAGCACTCTACGTTGGACTCAGCAGAAGGCTTTCCAGCGCTTTCTTTCACAGAAGTGGAGGAGATGGTCCCAGGGACATTGGGGCCAAACTCTGTCCTTCAAACCATCATTCAAGTGACCGGCCTGAGCTTTGTTCCACACATCAGCAAAGTGGCTTATGCCACCTGAAATCTTCCTTAGTAAATCTAAAATCAAAAGGCTGGTCTAGAAAACATTTGCCAATGTTGGAAAGAAGATAGATTTTCATTTTTGAGAAGCGCACATCTTCTATATTCTTGAAGTAAATAATGTGTATGTGCACTTACTGTAAATGAGAAAATACACTAAAGAGTAGAGGCAAAGGGAGGGTAAGAAACCTGAATTGCAATTGGACCCTGCCCTCCATATAACATTGAAGTCATCATTTCATCCATCTGCAGACACAGCTCTGAAAACCTTGTGAAACCGTTCATTATTTTACGAGTTTATAATATGATAATTATATTATGTCAATAGTAACACATTAATAATGTCATTGATAATCAATAACAATGCTTTTATGTGTGCTTTCTTAATAAGAAGGCATACCATTTGGTAACATATGGACTGTTTTAGTTAACTATTGCCTAATTAAATCACCCCAAAACTTAATGGCTACAAATAGGAGTGTTTGAGAGATTATTCCCTGATTTTACCTGGATTCATTCTTGTATCACATTTATCTGGAGGGTTGTTTGTTCTAGAAGGTTCTAGGTCCTCTTTCACAAGATTGGCACATGGTGCTGCTGCTGAGACACCTCCATTCTCCTCTCTGTGGCCTCTTGGCCTCCCCTCCAGCTGGCTAGACTAGCTTCCTCCCAAGGCACACTCAGGGCAGGGACCTCAGGGATCAGATGCAGCAGCAACACGATTTTTCTCCCACCACTTCCTGTCAAAGCCAGCCCTGAGTTCAATCCAGATTCAAAAGTAGTGAACAATATGTGGTAAACAAGAGAAAGCTGAGGCTCAAGGAGTTTAAGCAATAATTTAAATAGTAAACGGTAGAATGAGAACCCAAACACATTGCTACCCCTGGAGCCAACTGGTTTTTGACTTTGCCACACTGGCCCATTGTGTTTCCAGTTTGTTACATACTTTCGCCTCCCTAAGACCTTCTTATTTCTCTCATTCTCATGGGTTGAGATTGTCTGTGGGTGTTTTATCAATAAAAAATAGAGGTTTGGCCTGACTAGGCGGTGGCACAGTGGACAGAGCATCGGACTGGGATGCCGAGGACCCAGGTTCAAGACCCCGAGGTAGCCAGCTTGAGCGCAAGCTCATCTGGTTTGAGCAAAAGCTCACCAGCTTGGACCCAAGGTCGCTGGCTCGAGCAAGGGGTTACTTCGTCTGCTAAAGGCCCACGGTCAAGGCACATATGAGAAAACAGTCAATGAACAACTAAGGTGCTGCAATGCGCAACAAAAAACTAATGATTGATGCTTCTCATCTCTCCATTCCTGTCTGTCCCTGTCTATCTCTCTCTCTATTAACTCTCTCTCTGTCTCTGTAAAAAAAAAAAAAAAGAATAGAGGTTCAGAGAAACTTGCGATCTCGCCAGAGGCAAATAGGTAAGTCAGGGGTTTATACAGAGTATTGAATCTCACTCTGCCCTTATATCCTTTCATATCTCAGTGACACATTCATTCATTCATTCATTCATTCCCATTGTACTGTGGAAACTGTTTTGTCGGGACATCAGACTAAACCAAGGAAGGCAGGGAGAAGGCCATTGTGGGGGATGACGACTTGGACCTGAGTGTAGAACTAGAGAAGACCGAACTAGTCTGGGATATCATTTTGAAATGAAACTATGGGAGAGACCAGGACTTGTTCATCCTCAGACCCATTCCTCGACCTTAACCTGCTCTGCTTTTTCACCGTGAGGATCACTCACCTAAGAAGTCCATGTACTCCAGCTATTCATCCTTCCTTGGCCTCAAATCGATGATCATCTTACTGTCGTCATCATTTTGCCTTTTCCAGAATATTCTGTAATTGGAATTATGTAGCCTCTTCAGGTTGGTTCCTTTCGCGTGGCAAACCAACTTGAAGTTTCCTCCATGTCTTTTTATGGTTTGACAGCTCATTTCTTTTTGGTTTTGTCTTTTATGATAATAACTCTTTAGGGAGAGAGTCATGCTATCCAGTCAGGGGACGATAATTTCCATTCATTTGAACTTGATGATAAAGGAATTTGAAAGCACTGATCTAGTGAACTTTCAATAGACATACAAAACCCTTAGAATTAAAAAAAAATTTTCCTTTTTTCAAAAATGCACAGCAGAGAAGACTTTTGAACAGAGGACAAAAAAAATAAAATAGAAGACACCACAGAACACAACACCACTTGGCACTCTGCAAACCCGGCCACAGTATCACTGTCCTTGGCATTTTGCTTCCCCACTGACAGCCTCCAAGAATAAACAACAAGAGGAGACAGCTTGTGCATCTCTTCATGTGCTGTCCCAAACATATGCTATCAAAACTTACCCTTTTTGAAAAGATCATTAACAGCCTTAAAGAGAAATCAGGCCTTTGTGGGTTTAATTATTCAGTACATTGTTTTTTAATTATTTATTAATAATCTGCCATTGACAAATATTTCCGGAGAACTGGGGAGGCTATAACAAGAAGATGAACTGACTCTATTAATATTCTGGAACGAGCTCAGTTTATGCATCAACTGGGCAAAAGCACATTCATCTTCTCCGAGGAGAACCCAAGACTGGCTTTGTAGCCTTGGGGAAGGTATATGACATCCGGAAGCACTCAAGTTTTTCTCAGTAAAACAGATACAGCAGTAATGTCTCTAGTATGAGATCCTTGTAAGGATTAAGGTAAAGAGGTTAGCGCAATGCCTGGCACGTACGATGAAGTGCTCAATAAATATTTTCCATCATGGAATATTAATTGCAGTTAGAGACAAAAAGTAATGTACATTTTTATCCAGATGGGAGGGTGTAGGAATGGCCTCGGAAGGCGATGCTTTTGAACTGAGTCTTAAAAAATAAGATGATCTCGGTTGAAGGTTCAATCCCTGGTCAGGGAACATACAAGAATCAACTGACTGTTGATTAAATGGAGCAACAAAGTCAACATCTCTCTATTTCTCTACCTTCCTCTCTCTCTAAAGATTAATAAGAAAAATTTTTTTAAATAAAATAAAATGAACTCTAAGTGGACAAAACACTCCAGGAAGTAGGAACAGACTCAGCACAAAGCTTCGTTCAACTTCTGCCTCCTCTCCCTGTCACTGACACACCGGTGGGCATACCCCAAGCTCTTTCTTTTCTACTTATTAACTTTTAGAGAGAGAGAAGAGGAGGAGGGGGGAGAGAGAGAGAGACATAAAATTGTTGTTCCATTTATTTATGCATTCATTGGTTGATTCCTTTTTGTGTCCTGATGGGGATCGAAACTGCAACCCTGGCACATTAGGACAACGCTTCAACCAACTGAGCTACCTGGCCAAGGTTCAGTTCTACAAAACTCTTTTCTACAGCTTTAGTGAATCAGGCAAATCCAAAGCAATAATGAAAACACAGAAGATGCTGCTGGAACTTCACACCAGGACATAAAAATCTAACCATTCTAAACAAAGTATTACAAACAAATATACATACATACATACATACATACATCGATTTTTAGTCTAAATTGCAAAACAAATCCTCAAGAACTCCTCTCAAATGTAATCTTGTCCCAGGTTTTTAAAAGATAACAGAAAGTCTTTGCCACCTGGCCTAAGACTTTAATATATCACTCTCTCTCCTCTTCCCGCAGCTATGACTCGACTGGGCACTGAGGATAGCTCTGTGGAGCCTCTGCCTCTGCCTTAGGCACTAAAAATAGGTCAGTTGCAAGCATGGTTCCAGATGGGGATTGCTGGGTGGATCCCAGTGGGGGTGCATATGGGAGTCTGGCTCTCTATCTCCTTTGATCTCACTTGGAAAAGAAGAAAAGAAGGAAAGAAAGAGAAGGAAGGAAGGAAGGAAAGAAAGAGAGAGAGAGAGAAAGAGAGAAAGAAAGAAAGAAAGAAAGAAAGAAAGAAAGAAAGAAAGAAAGAAAGAAAGAAAGAGGAAGGGAAGAGAGGGAGGAAGGGAGGAAGGGAGGGAGGGAGGGAAGAAGGAAGGAAGGGAGGAAGGAAGGGAAATTGAGAAAGAGAGAAGGAAAAGACCAATGTTCCACAGAAAAGGGAAATAAATAATTTTTGCAGAATGCTTATTTTTCATAAGCACTGCATGGAGCACTTAATATGTATTATCTTATTTTAGCCCTTACAACAGGTTTGTGAAGATGACAGCACAAAAGTAAAGTATATAATGAACAAACTGAGGCACAATGAATCAGTCAGTCACATAAAGGGTCCACGTGAGCTGTGTTCTAAAACCCACAACAGTTCAACTGAAAATGCATGCCCTTATCCATTCTTCCATGATACTATTATAATCTTTGTAAGGAGTTGGAAAATGAATTACAGAGCTTTAATTTGGTAGATGATCTGGCACATGATATTTCAAGTGAGAATAAATAAGGTCTGTATTGTGGTTCCGTTACTAACAAAACTGAGTTAATTCAGGAGAATACTTATATTTGTATTCATCTCAATCCCTTTGTGAGAAAGTGGGAACATTAAATGGATCAACCATATATAATTACTGTGCCTTCCACAACTCCACCGGCTTGGAAAATATTTAACATGTGTCCAGTGCATAAAAGACACTCAGGGTAACAATTCATATCAGCGTCACCAATGTCATCACTATCCTCATCATCATGGTATGATTACTTGCTACTTTCTTCACCTCCAGTGTCTCCTGAAAAGATCAAGAAGAGGTTGTCAAGATAAAAAGAGAGTGAGAGCAGGTATAGAAAAAGTCAGGTTTCTGAAAGAAACTTCTAGTGTGCATTTCTGCATTATTTTTATTAACAGGAACCAAAGTCTGTTTTCTGGTTGAGCCAAGGACAATGTGTAGCAGATAAGATAGTAAAAGGAGTCTGACAGAGAAAATGAAATTAGTAAGACGGCTCACTCCAGAGAAAACGATGCACCATCTATAATTCAGCTTTCTTGTATAATTAGCTCTTATTTGCTTCTTAATGCTTTACTTTTTTTGAGACATTTTAAATGTTTAATAATAATCCAAACTGTATTCAGTTAATTACAACTAAAATCAGTCTTTAAGATGACTTCTAACCCACCATACTTGAATCTGGTTAATGTGAGTGATCCACACACACTGCAGATTCTGTTGCTTATGCTTTGATTGTTGGTTCTAAGTTAATCGAAGAAATTTCCTCTTTCTTTTCATATCTTTTTTTTCTTAAGTGAGAAGCAGAGAGGCAGAAGTGATAGATTCCTGCATGCACCCCAATCAGGGTCCATCCAGCCAGCTCCATATGGGGCAATGTTCTGCCAATTTAGGACCGCTGCTCTGTTGCTCAGCAACTGAGCTATTTTAGTGCCTGAGGGGAGGCCAGGGAGCCATCCTCAGTGCCTGGAGCCAACTTGCTTCACCTGAAACATGGCTGCAGGAGGGGAAGAGAGCGACAGAGAGAAGGGAGAGAGGGAGGAGTGGAAAAGTAGATAATCGCTTCTATGTGCCCTGACTGGGAATCGAACCAGGACATCCACACACCGGGCCAATGCTCAACTGCTGAGCCAACCAGCCAGGGTGTTTTTTTTTTTGTTTTTTTTTTTTCACATCTTTAACTTGCCATTCAACTTGTCAGTTTCCTAATCTTTTTTTCCCCCAGTGATAATAGTTACAACTCATGCAATATAAAAGATAAAGTTCTTTCCCTTGTCTCTTAATATCCCTATAAGTGTGTAAAATAAACCCTCCCCAGACCAAATACCCAAGATTTTTTATATTTATGTGACTTTTTTTCCTTTTCTTCATATTTTCAAATAGCTGCCATTTTTTTTCTCTTTCCTTTATAACACCATTTACTTTTCTTTGCTTCCCTCAGCAAAGTATACCTGAGTATATTTTGACAGCAAAGTATACCTGAGTATATTTTGAGATAAAAACTTGGTAACTGATTCCTGAAAATAACCAGAGTCATATTCATATAAAAGAGTAAATGTACAAAGTTGATGACAGATACTGACTCATCTTCACCCTTTTCTAGTTGTGGTCCCTTAGTCCAGGTAGGGTTGACCAGGCTAATCCAACCCAGGTGACTGATTTCTTCATTCTGTGGGCCATTTTTTAACTTTGTGGAAAAAGTGTCAATTTACTTCAAGTTTCCTTCCTACACAGCTGATTATTTTGTATCTTTTTAAAAATTACATTTTTTTTAATTTTTCAATCACAGTTGACATACAATATTCTGTGAGTTTGGGGTGCACACCTCACTGATTAGATAGTATATAACTTACTAAGTGATCATCCCAATAAAGGTGAAGGGATTGAAGAGTACAAGTTGGTAGCAGGAGAACAGTCATGGGGATGTAAAGTCGAGCATAGAGAATACAGTCAATAATATATATTCTAATAACTATATACGGTATCAGATGGGTACGAGATGAATCGAGATGACCCTTTAATGCTTTACTTTTAATTCTGTTTTTCTGTAGCTCTGATGAGGAGGGTGACTTGTAAATTGTAAGGGACTGTATCCCCTTGATTTCTTAGACTTGACCCAGAAAATGCGAGAGCAGAAATGAACAAGAATGTTATGAAAAACAAGTTTATTTGGTTTGGTACTCATTGGAATGTTTTTCTGGGATTTTTTTTAAAAAAATGATTTTAGAGAGCCACAAAATAACTTGGTTAGAATTATTTTAGTGTCAAACAAGGGAAATGAACAACCCTTAAGTAGAAGGGGATTTTCTCAAACTCCGCTCCCTGGAAGAATCAATATCATATCATAACTTTTTCCCCCCTGTTGAAATAGTGTGGTTTAAAATATAAAGATTCTATTCTTCCTTGGGAAAAAGCAATGTTTAAATTTTCCACCTGACATGTTATAGTGTTATATTTCATGTCAGGTTGTTCCAGCCATGGCAAAAGATGGGAAGCCTCAGTGATACGACGAGACAAATTCTGCAGCTAGCATTGAGTTATCTTAGTGAGACGCGTCAGCCCAAGAAGACACAAGGGAAAGACCCACTAGTCTGAACACCAGAGATAATGCCCCCGGGGCCTGGAGGCGGTGAAGTCCATCATTTATCTCTGATGCTGGGACAAAGGTAACAAAGCAAGATAGTAACACCATTTACCCACCTTAATGAAATAAAAAAGACAGAAAGATTTGCTTTAAATTATAGGGAGATAAACATTAAGAAAAAAGCAAAATAGAACCAGTTGTCTATAAATAAATAATTCTACAAATGACAAGAAGGCGGGCTAATGATTATTTCAGATCTACTATATGCCAGATTCTTTCTAATATAGTATTTAATTTAATAACCCAATCTTGACATAGGTAATACTTTTTAATATTTATGTCCTTTTTTAAAAAATGAAAAAAAAAAGGATCATTTAAAATGTAAATTAAAGCTCTCCACATTTAACCACATTGCACACTATCATTGTTTTTTTCAAGTCATCTAAAGGCCACCGAATTCCTTCTAAATCATCCTTCTAACTTTGCCTGGATTTGAGTCAAGAGCCAGATAATATCAGCTCTTCTGTTGCCACAAATCTATCCTATTTTAGGGGTTCATTACCTCTGGTTTAAAGTTTTACAGAGATTTTTGTTTTAAGTGATTTTCTCAAATTCAATTCCCCTTCAAAGCCTTCCATACCTGGTAGCCAATTTTTTTTTTTTTTACTATTATCTTTAAGTGCAGTATCAATCATTCATTCCACTCCACAAAAAAGAAAAAAATCTTCATTGGAATCATTTCCAGTTTTCAATGACAGCTGAGTAACCAAGAGCTGCTGGCTCAGCCTCTCCGAATTTCCTAATGAAATAATTAGAAACCTATAAAAAAAAAAAAAACCCATCTCTGTTCCAGGCAACCAGAAAATCTCTGATCTAGGGTTCTGGAAAGTTGGTAGCTATAAATGTAACCTAGGTCTAAATGTCCTCCCAGCATGCATGGATGAAAGTAAGGTCAGAAAACCAAAGAGATTCTCTCATAAACACCAGTGTCAAAGTGATTTAAACAGAGGAAAACCAGATCCAGAGAAAAGGGCTTTTAGCCAGGCCCTAAAATAGATGTGTTTCATTCATGTCAAGGTTGAGGAGGCAGCCAGAATTATAAGATTCAGATGAGAAAGAAACTGGATATATCCATATATAAAACTTGGTCCCATTATAGAAGGTCATGCTTATATACCACAGCTGCTAAGCCAAATATGCAAAGGGAAAAAAAAGGAAATCAAAACTATATTGAGCATTAGGCTTCCTTAATGCCAGAATATATCAGGACTGGAACGAACAAGAACTGGAACTGAACTGAGAAACTGGCAGCTCACAGGCGCTATGCAACGCATCACAGAACTCCACCCGTCTGATATGCTTGGGAACCTCTTCATCTCTTAATTGATGCCTCTTACCTCGGTTCAGAAATGATGAATTTATCAACTCTGCCGTTATTCTTCTACCAGTGTATATGATTTTCAGCTGAGACTGCCTGAGGGTTCCTCCTTTCTCACCCACAAAAAGGTCACCATTGCTACGGGTTTTTTTCCTGATCTAGAACATCCAGAAAACAGCTGGCTTTTACGTAGCAGCCACAGGGACAGGGGTGGCAGAAAGGCTGCTGGAAGGTAATGCATGCGGGAGTTTGTTGTCAGGTAGTGCACCTGCCGACTTGTCTGCAACTTTGACACGCCGCGAAAGGCTATCTTTCTTCGGTCTAGCAAGTGGTTGAAACGAGTGCTGTCCTGGGAGGCGGGCTCATGCTTCCAGCTGTGGACTCCACGGGCATTCCATAGAACGAATGGTTGGCGGACTCCAACCACGAGGCCTCTCCTTATCCCAGGGACCAATGGGGAATGAAAGCAAAATAAATCTATCCACCTATCTCTCCAAATACCTCTTTACAAATACATTGTAGAGCAATGAAGTGTTATTTCATTCAGACACCAAAGGATAATTGCTATCAGTCTTTCCATTGAACGCCATTCAGAACACTCCATTTATGAGTCACTTAAAAAAATAAGTACACAGGCCTCAGATATGCAGAACATCGCCCCCTAGTGGGCTTGCTGGGTGGATCCTGGTTGGGGTGCATGTGGGAGTCTGTCTCTGCCTCCCCTTCTCTCACTAAAATAAATAAGTAAATAAATAAATGGGAAAGAATGGGTACACAAAAGTATATGCTTTATGATATCAACCCTATCAATGTCAAAATGTGTGTTGGGGATTGCGTGTTCACATTTAACTAGAAGGAAGCTCGTGGGTTATATAACTACTGTCTCTGAATAATGGACTTCAGATGAGTCATGCTCTCTTTCAGACTCTCCTACGGTTTCAAATTTCCTACAGTTGTCACATATTTTCTTCGTAATAAAAATGTTATATTTAAAAATAACTTAAAGTGGAGCAGCATATAGCAAGCTTCTAAGAGCTGCTTGATAATGGTCTGCCTCTATTTCGCATTCAAGGACTTCCGTGTTCTGATTCTAATTGCGACTTCAGCCTTACCTTCATCACTCTGTTACAAACACAGAAACCTCACTTTTTCACTTTATAAAGGAGAAAACCTCTAGCATGGGCACTGTAATCGCATAGAAAGAAGAAGTACAGATCAACAATTTCCTGTCACATTTATAGTCAGACAAAAGTCTCTATCTCTCTCTATATGTCTTAACACACCCATCTCATTATCAGAAAATTTACCTTTTTTTTTTCTCCAGAGACAGAGAGAGAGTCAGAGAGAGGGATAGATAGGGACAGACAGACAGGAATGGAGAGACATGAGAAGCATCAATCATCAGTTTTTTGTTGCGACACCTTAGTTGTTCATTGATTGCTTTCTCATATGTGCCTTTACCGCAGGCCTTCAGCAGACCAAGTAAACCCTTGCTCGAGCCAGTGACCTTGGGTCCAAGCTGGTGAGCTTTGCTCAAACCAGATGAGCCAGCACTCAAGCTGGCGACCTCGGGGTCTCGAACCTGGATCCTCCGCATCCCAGTCCAACACTCTACCCACTGCGCCACTGCCTGGTCACGCAGAAAATTTACCTTTATTTCAACTGTTTTATGTTAAAGGGAAGAAGGATCATCTTGGAATCACTTAGTGACTCATCTTTCTCCATCCACATCTGTAATTTCCCTTTTCCTGTCGTATTCCAGACCACGTGACCCATTAATCAGAGCACACGCGCATATCACCTATGACTCCTTCATACCTTGGCTTCGCTTGTTCTTTCCATCTGACATCACATTCGCAAAACAGTATTTCAAGGCCAAAATCAAAGCCCCCCTTCAGTTCAAGACCACCTCCCTCTGCTGGCCGCTGGGGCACTTCCCCACCCAGACTCCAGCAGTGTCTTCCCCCACAGCATTACCGCGTGTCAGGAAGCTTGCGGAGTGGAAAAGGCCACCTTGTCTGTGTTCTTTAGTTGGCTCAGAGCTGCTCATACAGAATCAATAAATATGCTCTCAAAAAGGGGGACAATTAAGGATTCACAATTGAAGCTCAATCCTTTGACAGCGGGCCAGGGAGCACAGGGGGAAGTGTGTGACTACAGGCAAGTGGCTTTTGGAAGCCAAGAAGTGAGGAGAGGGCACCCGGGCCACTCTCCCTTTCATAGTCACGCCTTAGGCTCAGCCCAAGGCGGTGAGAATGGCAGAGACCGGTTCCTGAAACTTCAATGGATCCCTGCCACACTGACTGGGAATTACTCCATTCACTACAAATAATAAGAAAGCACTGTCAGAGCCAAAGCAATGCTAAGTTACTTCCTTTCGCTAAAACTAAAGTAACCAAGAGTTATACTAGGAACAAAAACAGAATGAGAGAAAAATGTATTGGCTTTTCTGTGCCCTGATACATTCTTCTCTTTGGTATGAAAAGGAATAAAAATGGGCTGTTGAAACTAGAAGAATACGTGTGATATATCTTTCAAATAGATAACATGTGTGCATAATTCATACACATATATATTAAGAACGTTCTCCCTTATGTATGGCCCACCTCTACAACTCAGTAATCATACTTGGGATTTCAGAGATCAGAGAAGCCCAAGGTATCACCAAGTCTGACCTTTCACCTGCAAGGTAGGCTCAGTCACAGTGGGGCAGGTGTTCATACAACCACAGCTGCAGTTAGTATAAGGTCTACCGGAAAGTTCTGTCCGTTTTTGGAATTAAAACAAAATACAAATTATTCTTACCGTCAATAAACTTTATTAAATAATATATTTCCACACCAATCCTATCTTCCGAATATGGTCCAAAATGGTCTGCTGAGCTGAATCAAGCCTTTCTGAGATCTCCAATGTTGTCAGAAAAGGATGTTGCTCCAACATGGTCTTAACAACATCGTCATCGATCAAAGATGGTCGCCCAGAACGTGGCTTATCAGAAAGGTCGAAATCACCTGTTTCAAATTTTTCGAACCATCTGCTGCATGTCCTATCAGAAACTGTACCTTCACCAAACACTTTCAATAAATTTCTACATGCTTCTGTAGCATTTCTTCCTTGTTGAAATTCATATACAATACAGTGGCATAAATGAACTTTATCAGTAGCCATGGGTACACTATCGCTTAACACATAAGACTAACATGAATCAACTTTGTTTTAGTTAATTTACTATGTCAGTATGTGATAAAAATAGAGAGGCACACATGCGCCAAATAAACATGTGCTTACGTGTCGAAACTTGTTGTGATAGAAATGTACAGAACTTTCCGGAAGACCTTATATTATGTCATTTCCGCTTGACTACAGGTTTCTTGAGGGAAACCCTATCTCCACTTTATCTCTAGATCCCACATTGGTACCTCGGGAAACAGTGAAAACCAAAAAATGTTAGATTGAGTGAATACATTATTATTGAGCCACTCTACTAATTCAGAAATTTTATTTTGTCATATTGTGGTGAAAGGTTCCTGTCTCCATCTTTCGCTCAGTTCTGGTCTGAAAGCACAAGGCAAGAGGCTGCTCCCTCTTTACATTTTTTATTGCAGGTACCATGGCTTCTGTTCTTTTTCTAATACTTGTTGGGGCTCCGTAATAGGGCATTTTCATCTCTTTGAACTTCTCAATAGCTGTTAACACCTGCTGACCACTGCTGGATAATGGAAGCAGCAGATTCTAGGTTACTGGATTTAGGTTGCTTGCCTCAGTCCAGATTGGTGCATGGATTGATGGAGGCTGCCTTTAAAAATACAGATTTCTACATTCTAACTCTATAGAGATTACGCGTTCCATTAAGAATGTAGTGTTATTTATAAAAGCCAAGCCATGGAAGCAACCCAGTGCCCAGTCAAAAGCAGAGTGGATAAAAATGCTGTGGTACCTATTTACAATGGAATAATGCTCAGCCCTAAAAAAAAATACAAACAAAAAAAATCTCACCATTACTGACAGGATCAATGGCCCTAGAGTGTATGATACTCAGTGAAGTAAGCCCATCAGAGAAAGACAAGTACCGTATGCTCTCACTTAAATGTGGAATCTAAACAACTAGATAAACAAAATTAAAAGAGACTCATAGACACATAGAGAGAACTGGGGGTTGCCAGAGGGAATGAGAGTTGGGGAACTGGGCAACAGAGGTGAAGGACTAAGAGGCACATTTTGGTAGTTAATGAAAATAGTCATGGGGAAGTAAGAACAGCATCTAGTCAATAATATTGTAATAACTATGCAGTTGCCAGGAGGGTAATGGAAACATCAAGAGGAACATTATGTAAAGAATATGACTGTCTAACCACTAAGCTGGACACCTACAATCAATCTGAAATAAAATTGAAAGGAAAAAAAAAGAATGAATTGCACATAGCGAAATCTCAAGTTTTCCAGGCAATCCGAACACAACAATAATATAGTTAACTTTATGGAGATTGGGAAGGCAGTTAGCTACAACGGAACAGAGACCAAGAAATGGCTTTAGGCAGAAAAGTTGGCATTGGGAAGGGAAGAGTGAGACCAGGGACAGAATGGGCAGAAGGTAAAGTTTACCCCTAACGATAGAAAGGGTCAATAACAGTATTCTTCAAAATGCACTGTGATATTTCTAGAGGTAACCGTGGGTCGTGAAGAGCATACCTCTTTAACACTGATTCAAGGATGCAGTGAGGAGCTCCTTCTCCGAATTATTTCTGAGCCATGCTGACTGCACCAAGGCAAAAGTTTCAAATCTCTAATACTTGCTAATTTCCAATTAGCTAATTTCTAATACTTGAAACGAAGAGAAAGTTGGCTTGGGTTCAGAGCCGGGGGAGTAAGGTGGGCTTACATATTAAGATTTAATAGTACATTCTTTTTTTCTTAGATGTATTTTTGTCTTGTCATTATAACAAGTGATACCAGTTCTCCATTAAAACACCAACATATGTTTATGTAAACCTCTTGAGATCATTCACTTTAATAAAATTGATGAGTTTCTTAGAATATCAAGTCAATATGGCCAATGACACTTGGTTGTGTCAGAATCATGAACATAGCAAGAAATGAACATAGTTTAAAATATTGATCAATAACAACAGGTAAAAATAGCAAGTGGTCAATCTCTCAGAATATTTCTGGTTGATTAGGAGCAGGGAGAGAATGGAAAAGGGTTAAAAATTTATGTGGCCTTAGATTTCTTGAGAAGGATGTCCCTTTTGAGGTCTTCGTGTCTCAGTTAGAAACTGCAGGTGCCCACACTAATGGATAAAATCAGGAGAGAATAAGAAAATGGAGTCACTCATATCACATGAAGTCTCCTGTCCCTAGCACACATAAGTATATTTGTCAGGATAACCCAGAGAAACAGGACCAACAGAACGCCTACCTTCCTCCTTCCCCTCCTTCCCTCCTTCCCCTCCCTCCCTCCCTTCCTTCCTTCCCTCCCTCCCTCCTTCCTTTTTTCACTTCCTGATTTATTATAAGAAACTGACCGATGTGATTACAGAATCTGACAAGTTGCAAGAGTTGCTGTCAGCAAGCTGAAGACCCAGGACAGCTGATGCCTCAGTTTGACTTGAAAGCAGAAAAACACTGATGTCCCAGCCTGAAGTCAGTAAGGCAGGAGCCGTTCCCCTTCCCTCGCCGGGAAGGGTCAGCCTTTTCGCTTTATGCAGGCCTTCAACTGATTGGACGAGGCCCACCCACATTAGAACCTACAGTGTGCTTCACTCAGTCTATGGAGGCAAGTGTTACCTCATGTGAAACACCCTCATGACAACACAGAATAATGTGTGACCAAATGTATGGGCACTCCACAGCTTAGCCAACACATATATAAAGTTAACCATCACAATAAATATTAATTTAAAAATAGCGGCAGAATATAGGACCTAAATGAGCTCTATCGACTGCAATGCTTGTCATATGCTTAGCACCTCAGTCTTGGTCGTTTCATTCCCTGGTTTTTAATCTTACTTTCTCTTTATATACTGCCTGACACATGTCAAAGGCTCAAGGCACGACTGCTGAAAAGAATGGCAAATGCCTCAAGTTTGTAAATTTCTCGGTGTGGGCCTGAAATTTCTCCTCGCTACAACCATCATCTCTGTGCTTTCAGCTTTTGTCTGTGTGTGTTCCCTCTGCCTTCAGATCTGTCAGTGCAGGAAATCTTCCCAGGCAGCCCAAGCTCTGGCAGCGGCTCCTGGGAGCTCAGATGCTCTACAAAGAAAACAGCCCCCTGGGGGAGGAGCTTTGGATGGCCGCACGCTTATTTAGGTGGCATTTTTTTGAATCATTGAGAAAGATCATCCACAGACCGGATTCAAACAGCAAGGATCTGACCACCTGTTTATGAGGATTGCCAGAGACAGGGAGGTCTTTGCATCAAGTCAAAGGGAAGAGAAAGGAGGATCATGGGTATAAACGAAAAGGAATTGTTTTAATCAAATGAGATGAGTCTCAGGAAAATAGTTCTGAAGAGGCATTCCGTTTGAATTTCCACGACAGACAAGGAAGTGAGAGGCAGCGTGCGTGAGGAGGGCGCCCTGAACAGGAGCCTGGCTTGTAAAGAGCTGAGCTTGTGCAGCACACGCAGAGCCGGGGCTCCCACTTACTCACTGCATAGCTCGTGGCTCCCCCGCCTTTCTAAGTGTCAGTAACCTCGGCTGTAAACTAAGTGCGGTGACTCAGTAGGCAAGAAGATATTGACAAATGAAACCAGCTGGAGACAGACAGGGATAGACAGGCAGGAAGGGAGAGAGATGAGAAGCATCAATTTGTAGTTGTGTCACTTTAGTTGTTCATTGATTAGTTTCTCATATGTGCCTTGATGGGAGGGGGGGTTGTGGGGGGAGGGGCTGCAGCAGAACACGTGACCCCTTGTTCAAGCCAGCAACCTTGGGCTCAAGTCAGTGACCTTGGGTTTCAAGCCAGTGACCTTTGGGGTGAGGTCTATGATCCTACACTCTAGCCAGTGACCGGGCACTCAAGCTGGTGAGCCCGTGCTCAAGCCGTCATCCTTGGGTTTTCAAACCTGGGTCCTTAGCGTCCCCAGCTAATGCTCTGTTTACTGTGCCACTGGCTGGTCTGGCAGAAAAGACTCTTTTCAGCTGTATTACTGTAGGGGAAGGAGGGTGAGGGAGGAGAAAACAGAAAAAATTCCTCTTTTACTAAAGTGCATGCACAGTAGAAGCCAAACCATGAAGCAGAACTATGAGGCATCTACAGTAGGAGCCAAAATGGCGACCATGAAAGGGAGAGGGGAGTGGCCTGGGGGTACCTGGGGAAAAGATCAGAAGGATAAACCCCAGATAATCCAGGGAAGAGACTGGATAGGGGGCGGGCACCAGCACAGTGCAGGGGAAAGATAAGAAAGAGATTGGGTAGTTTGAATGAAAACACACTCTTTCCAAAACCCAAAGAAATACATAGAAGTTGAGCAAAAGCTGGTCTCCACTGTAGCTGTGTGGGCCCAACACCACTGAGCTTTAGTGATGGATGTGCAGATGGGGAAGTGAGGCACAGAGGAGTTAAGTAACTTGCCCAAAGTCACACAGCTAAGAATTTTACTGCCGGCCAGGAGCAGAGCTTTGAGTACCAGGGGCAATAACACCGCAGCTCTGGCCCTTAACCCTCCTAAGCATGGTGGCACCAGTGTGGACCTGCAGCCCCAGAAGCTGGACTTCTTCCATAGCAAGGTGGAGCTGTCCCATCCGGTTGTGGATGAGACATCAGGCGTGGTGGACCTGGGGGCAGTGAAGATGCTTTATGACTTGTGTGCGGGGTAGGTGTCTCGTCAAGTGCGACAACCTCTTCAAGGGTGTCTGTGTCCTGTGTGCCTCCTTGGAGCACACCCCTGTCCTTCTCTTAGGCATGTACTTTTTGCATTCTTTTCTCCTAATGTGTAAGGGTCCCCACGGGACTTGAACCAGGGGAACAGCGAGCAGAGGCAGGGGACTCTCCTTTGCCTCTGTCCACGCAGCCGCTGCTATAGCCTTCCCGCCCTCCGCCTCTCTGAGGGCACACGGTCTCTTTTCACTCTCCTGCATCTTTCTACGCTCGCCGAAAATCCTCTTACATGAGTGTCTCTAAAATTCCTTTCCCACCACCCCACAGAAGAACCTCTGCTCGCAGTAACTTTCTCTTGGGGTTCTTCTGATGACAAAATAATATGAGAGCATAAAATGATGCAGCTGCTAGCTTTCTTTCTCCTCCCCCACATAAAGAAATCAAGGATGACAATATCCTAAATAATTGACGATACAGTGGTCTGTTTAAGTAGCCATGGAAGCTCATGAAAGAAATGAGTCCGTGCAGGTGTCTATAAATGCCATTCTGTGATTGCCAGAATGCTGGCTGGAAGGGTGGAGGAATGTGTGGATCAGTCACAACCAAAACAAAGGGGAAAGACCTAGATATATAAAACACTTAGGAGGTCAATTAGCTACTACTCCTCAACATTATTATCCCTATTTGTACCTTTTTTAGACATCACATTCCACACAATAAGAAAGCTTTACAAAACATAAGTGAGCCCTGGCCGGTTGGCTCAGCGGTAGAGCGTTGGCCTAGCATGCGGAGGACCCGGGTTCGATTCCCGGCCAGGGCACACAGGAGAAGCGCCCATTTGCTTCTCCACCCCTCCGCCGCGCCTTCCTCTCTGTCTCTCTCTTCCCCTCCCGCAGCCAAGGCTCCATTGGAGCAAAGATGGCCCGGGCGCTGGGGATGGCTCTGTGGCCTCTGCCTCAGGCGCTAGAGTGGCTCTGGTCGCAACATGGCGACGCCCAGGAGGGGCAGAGCATTGCCCCCTGGTGGGCAGAGCATCGCCCCTGGTGGGCGTGCCGGGTGGATCCCAGTCGGGCGCATGCGGGAGTCTGTCTGTCTCTCCCTGTTTCCAGCTTCAGAAAAATGCAAAACAACAACAAAAAAAAACAAACATAAGTGAGACTTGTTTTTGGTCTTAAGAAAACTGTAATTCAAATGAGAAGAAAAATATATTCTATGGCAGTGAACTCATTTGAGCATTATCCTGAAAAAAAAAAAAAGTTTTCTCTTGAATTTTCACCCATAACCTTCCTGATATGCACTGTATGGGAATTATGTTAATGTTTATTTGAATATCAAATTTATGAAAAAGACACTTGGACTGGAAAACTCCATTTATGCCATTAAAGCATGAGGGGTTACAGTCTCATAAAAAAAAAAAATTTCCTCTTGAGATACACTTAGGTAAGACTTGGAGTCTATACATTTCTTCCTCAGTGCATATTACTAAATGTTCTTCTCAGAGAAAAGAGGTTTCAGATGCAAATCAATAGAACAAATATACAAAATGATCACCTTTTCTTATCGTAACTATTATATTTGTATTAGGAGTACTTACAGATAGGAGAAAACAAATTGGCATCCAGTAACAATCATTTTATGCAATCTTAAAGAAGTCTCTTAAAAAAGTTTCTTTGTTTGTATTTTTAATGTTTGTCCCGTGTCACAAAGTGGCAGATGTTCCTACTCTGTGCTCAAAGTATATGCAGTCTCACTCCACCACAGGTTATATGTCTCCGAAAAAAAATATATCTATAACAATATTTTTGAAAATAAATAAATATTAAATATATGCTATTACAATTTGGAAATGCACAGAGGAATGGTTTCAATCCTACATCACATTCAGCCAGAAACTGACAAAATGTATCCTTGTTCAGTGATCACAGTTCTATTCTTAAGACTCTTGAGAGTCTTCAGTTGTAAAGAGCTGTGGTTTTTCTTTTGATGTGTAAAAGATTCTGAGGCGCTAGTTTATTGTGGGGATTATAATCACTGACTTATTTTTATTCTTGACATAAGTTTCGATAATTCAAGTGATTTTTTAGCTCTAAGTCAATCGTTAGGAAACCTAAACATCAACAAACAAATGCAGCTTTAGATGCTGCCCATCGTGTAACAATGTTTCTAGAACTGGAATAATAAAAAAGCTATTCTGTACAGAAGAAAAATATCATGTACCCTGTGAGTTGATTTAAAACACTACAAAACTATTTAAATGCATGTAAGCATTATGTTAGGTATAAAATTCATACACTCACTATGTAAAGCTTTAAAACTAAAACAGAATCAAAGATTAAAACCAATAAGTTCTAAAAGAAAAATCATTAATTTCATGTGGAAGGTGAGGCTGTGTATCGTTATGTGAACTAGAGATGGAGACTGAGAGCGTGGTGGTGGAAGCTTCCTTTGAATTCTGCATGTAGAGGCCGTGCGTATGATGTAATGAGTTTGCTTTTATGTGATTTTTCTACATTCAAATCACAGAGAAATCTCCATTATTCAGAATGCATTTCATTCATTCCTTAATGCAAACATACAATTTATGTATTAGCTCTTGCTTTTCAAGTGACTAGAAAAAGAACCTAAACAATTTCCATGCATAGCATGAAAAATTAAAAACAAAATACAGAGGTTCCGGGGGAGGGAAGCCGGGGGAGAGGGCGGGAGGACACCCAGTAAAAATAGCTTCATAAGGGGGCATCTGGTAGGATGGTTGTATGCCAGTATTTCCTGAAAAATCTCACCCTTGAATACCCATTTGACTTTCTGCAATCCAGCATTTCACAAACTTGTTTTAATCATGGGTTGTTTTTCTCATTACATACCTAGCAATACAGTTTGAAAAATGCTATATTAAGTTGTCAATTAATTCTAAAAAGAACTTTTATGTAACTGTTTTTATTAAAATGCGTTATTCAATGTCTCTTGTTCAGCTAATTATAGTGAACACCAGGGATAAAAAGTATTAAGTGCATGAACTTAAGTAAATTCAGCCAGTGGAAAAGAATAACAATATATACTCTCTCTCTCTCTCTCTCTCTCTCCCTCCCTCTCTCTCTGTCTTCTATTTAGAAGAACACAGCCTGTTGTATTTAAAGTAATAAGTGAACAGGGTCTTGCTATTTTTATTCCTTATTATTTAGAAATATAATTTTATATGAAATCAGAATTTTTTTTTAAAAAATTGTACCAAATTTGATGCCATCAAATAGAAAGTTTTGTAGAATTTAAGTATATCGGCAATTGTGATTGGGGTATGGGATTATATATCCAACAATAAAGTTCTATTTTAGTAAATAGTGCTTTAGTGTTGTATATGAAAAATAATTAAGATAAGACATGAATGAAAAATGAAAGGCATAAAGTATAAAATACAGTATTTTATAACTGATAGTATTTCATTTATATAACATATCCACTATTTGCCTTTGACAAATGATTAGAGAAAAGACCATGTGGAATGAGTGAAATATATATCCATAGAAAGAGTACAGATGTCCAAAAATGTAAGGAAAGATCTCGATGAATATAGGCCACATCCAAACTGTAATATATATATATATATATATATATATCCAAAAATATGACCTGTTTTGTTTTGAATATCCTATCCACTGGCCACACCCCTACTCTGTAGTCTACTGCTTAAGTTTCCTTAGATACCAAGGACTTCTTCATCTCTTAAACAGAACTCGTTTCTAAACTTGACCTCACTGGACCAGTTCTGAAACATTTCTCGAGATTGTCCTCAATTTGAGTGAGACAGTAAGTGGGAAATTGAATGAGAAAATGTTCTCCCTCGTCCCACTCTCACTTCCATTTTAACTCTAAAAGCGACAATACTTCCTCCACGTTAGAGTCTTCTCCCTAGGAATGAAACTAAACTATAAAGAGTTTTTCACTCCACTTGTCTTGACTATCTTAACTGGTTCATCGATTGCTCTATTCATTTAAAATAGATTTTGAGGAAATATAGCTGGCCAGATACTGTGTGGACTCCGAGGATCAGAACAGAGTATAAAACAGCAAGAATCGCCAATTATGGAGCTGGACAGCAAGTGTTTTGATAGAGAGTAAGACAAATAATAGATATACACAGAAGAAATAGCTAACATTATGTGTGAAGGAATGACAGGAGAAAAAGCCTTCCTGGAAGCAATAATAAGACAAGTCCTAAAGAGTTAGTAAGCACTAACTTGGTAGGATTACAGAAAAGAGCTTGAGGTCTATTTGTATTTTTCTGGAGGGTAAGGAAGACATTTGGGTATAATACTACATTGATACAATCCTTATAATAGTAGAGAGATATTATGTGTCCCAGTCTATACCACTCTAATGCAATTGTGTTAAAATACTAAAGTCATTAGAAGTTTTTCAATTTAAATGTTATCACCTCGGAAGTGTATCAAACTGTATCTATTATATATACATTGCACAATGTTATTTGGTAAAATTGCATTTTCTCTTCTTATTCTATTATACCCCTAAAATATTCCAGGTACTCTTACTTGGAAAATACTCAAATAATGCACTCTGACACACATGGGCTCTCTTTCCTTTGAGTTCGGTGTCATTTTCTTTTATTGTAGTAAGAATATTTAACATGAGATGTACCCTCTTAACCAACTTTTAAGTGCAAAGAACAATATTATTAACTACAGGCCCAGTGCTCTACATCAGACGTCTACAGCTTATCCATCCTACATAACTAAAACTGACCAACAGCTTCTGTTGCTCCCTCCCCCCCCCCCCGCAATTACCACTGTGCTCTTTACATCTCTGAACTGGACTATGTTAGCTACATCATATAAGCGGAATTACACAGTATTTATCCTGCACCTGGTTTATTTCACTTAAAATGATATCCTCAAGGTTCATCCGTGACGTTACATATTGTAGAATTTCCTCATGTTTTAAGGCCAAATAACATTTCATTATATATATATAATTTATATACCACATTTTTTTTTCCTTTTTTGTACTTTTCTGAAGCTGGAAACGGGGAGAGACAGTCAGACAGACTCCCGCATGCGCCCGACCGGGATCCACCCGGCATGCCCACCAGGGGAGACGCTCTGCCCACCAGGGGGCGTCTGCCGCGACCAGAGCCACTCTAGCGCCTGGGGCAGAGGCCACGGAGCCATCCCCAGTGCCCGGGCCATCTTTGCTCCAATGGAGCCTTGGCTGCGGGAGGGGAAGAGAGAGACAGAGAGGAAGGAGTGGGGTGGGGGTGGAGAAGCAAATGGGCGCTTCTCCTATGTGCCCTGGCCGGGAGTCGAACCCGGGTCCCCCGCACGCCAGGCTGACGCTCTACCGCTGAGCCAACCGGCCAGGGCCTAGACCACATTTTCTTTTTCCAGTCATCTGTAAATAAATATTTAGACTGCTTCCACTTCTTGGCTAATGTAAATATTTCTTCAATGAACATGGGGGAGTCCAAAGACAATATATAAATTATCAACAGATATATGAAAAGATTCTCAACATCACTAATAACTTGTAAATAAGAAGCACAATGAGGGGGATATCACATCATACCTGTTAGAATGATTATTATCAAAAAAAGAAAAAGAAAAGACACCAGAGCTGTTGACGATGTGAAGAAATTCAAACCCTTTACTCTCACAGCAGGAATGTAAAACGATGCAATTGCTGTGGAGTTACTCAACACAATAACATCTACCATATGATGCAGAAATTCCACTCCTGGATAATTATCTGAAACAATTGAAATCAGGATCTCAAATACATAATTCACCTCAGTTTACCTTCTCTCTGAGGACTTTATCATTCCATTGATTTCATCTTTGTTTAGAGATTCTGAACACACAGGTGAGCAGAGAATTGGCTCCTCTCCTTTTCTCTCTCATTTCTTTCTCAGTATAACATGCCCTGCTCCTCGGAGGGTGGGAACTGAAAACTGAGTGTGCAGGAAAGTAAAAATTGGGCTGTCAAGGACAGAAATCAGATTCCACTTCCCTCCCAATTTACCACATTGTAGGTGGTCCATGCTGTTTCCCCGTGGGGCCTTCCCACTCAGAACCGATCCCAGAGGTCACAGAAACCGGGAGAGCAGATTCATTTATGAAGCTATTAAACAAGAGGAAATGTTTCCCCAACAACTTGAGCACAGTCCACTTTGCTTGTGTTTCCGGGTCACATAAGCCTCTTTCAGAGCTTTTGTACTAACTCTTGCTCTGAAATCTCCTTTCATGTAAAGTAGATTTTCCAGATGGCTCATAAAAACTCAAAAGAACAAACAAGTTGAGCAATCAAGGCAAGGTTTCCAGCTGCTAACCTGTTCAAATGAGAGTCTTTTTTTTTTTTTCTTCTTTTTTCATTGTAAAATCTCTAAAGGCTCAACAGGCTTATTACAACTGTCAGACTTCAGCTAGACAAATTGGCCATAATGTAAATAAATAGTCTCTCACCTTTGAAATGTAAACACTCAGCAGAAACATAAAAACTCAAAAGCTACAAAAGGAAAAGCTGCCCTGAGTTAAGGATGAAGTCTTCCAACATAAAAATAAAATCACATGTAGATGTGGAGTACTTCCTCACTGAGCATGCAGATGAGGGGAGAATTCAGACTGTAAATCCAAAATAGTCCAAGTCCGTGGGAGCACCTGATTCAGTTGTTTTTACTCTTTAACCTTGGAGGGTGTTTTTTCTGTTTTTGTGTGGGGACAGTGGTGTTCAGGGGGATCCATGGTTTGCCAAACGATACAGGTATGCTAAGTGATACAAGCCAGACAAGCACCCTATTATGTGGATCTCACTTATATGTGGAAACTAATGAACAAAATAAACTGAACAAAATAGAAACAGAGGCCTGGATACATGGAACAGACCGACAGCTGTCGGGGGGAGGGGAGGAGGGGACTGGAGGAAAGAAGGTGAAGGGATTAGCTCAGGGGTCCCCAAACTACGGCCCCGCGGGCCGCATGCAGCCCCCTGAGGCCATTTATCCGGCCCCCGCTGTACTTCCAGAAGGGGCACCTCTTTCATTGGTGGTCAGTGAGAGGAGCATAGTTCCCATTGAAATACTGGTCAGTTTGTTGATTTAAATTTACTTGTTCTTTATTTTAAATATTGTATTTGTTCCCGTTTCGTTTTTTTTACTTTAAAATAAGATATGTGCAGTGTGCATAGGGATTTGTTCATAGTTGTTTTTTTTATAGTCCGGCCCTCCAACAATCTGAGGGACAGTGAACTGGCCCCCTGTGTAAAAAGTTTGGGGACTTTTATTAGCTAATAAACTTTAGACATATACCACAGAGATGCAGACCACAGGGTGGCAACAGCCAGAGGGAACAGGGGCTGGAGGGGAGGGGAGGAGGGCAAAGGGGATGAATACGGGGGTCCAAAGGGACTTAGCTCGGAGGGGAGAGTGCACAACGCGGTGTGTAGATGGTGTCGCACTGCGTCCTGGGGGTTCTAGAGGAAGCCCCGGGATCCACCTCGCCGTTCAAAATTCACGGAACGTATTAAGCTTTGAAATTTGGCGAGATATTGGAATTGCCAGAAATTCTCTGGGAATTTCTGATAGCATAAACAATAATGCATTTTTATAGCACTTTTAAAATGCTTTAAAGTAATAATGAATAGCTAAAAATAAACAGTGAATTTTCTACAATAAGATTTAATGTTTCAGGAGGAATTTTTGTAAAAAAAAACTAATATGAAATATATTAATAATGGGTGGTGATTACTATCAACAAATATGTTATGACAAAATTATATATTTAAATAATATGCAAAGTAAAGTCTGCCAGATAAGAAGAAAATTTAAAATAGAAACATAAAAGAGAGGAGCATAACCATTAATGAGTGCCAATTAAGTTAAAATTAAAATATAATAGCAGAGGTATTTAATATTTAAGTTACTTTCCTGAAAAATAAAAGCTTAAAACACACAAAGCTTAATTGTTCTATACCATAGAATTAATCTTTGTTTCACAACAAATTTTCCAAACAGATAGATTTCTTTTATTTTGCATTGATATAGGCTGCATTTTATGAGTTCATTCAAAAGTATCTGCAAGTTGATTATGATATATGATGATATATATATATGATATTTCATATAAACTCATTTTTTGTGTGACAGATAGGGACAGACAGATGGAAGGGAGAGAGATGAGAAGCGTCAATTCTTCATTGCAGCTCTTTAGTTCTTCATTGATTGATTTCTCATATGTGCCTTGACTGAGGGGCTACAGCAGACTGAGTGACCCCTTACCTAAGCCAGCAACCTTGGGCTTCAAGGCAGCGACCTTTGGGCTCAAGCCAGTGACCATGGGGTCATGTCTATGATCTCATGCTCAAGCCAGAGACCCCGTGCTCAAGCCGACAACCTCAGAGTTTTGAACCTGGGTCCTCTGCATCCCCTTCCAATGCTCTATCCACTGTGCCACTTGCCTGGTCATGCCATATAAGCTCATTTTTAATAATAAAGATAATTGACTGCTTGTTCTGATTGTTATTTTGCCATTGAAATTATACATATTTTTCTTTAAAAAATTTTTTTTTTAGTTTTATTTATTCATTTTAGAGAGGAGAGAGAGAAACAGAGAGGGTGAGAGAGGGGAGAGAGACACAGAGAGAGAAGGTGGGGAGGAGCTGAAAGCATCAACTCCCATATGTGCCTTGACCAGGCAAGCCCAGGGTTTCGAACCGGCGACCTCAGCATTTCCAGGTCGACGCTTTATCCACTGCGCCACCACAGGTCAGGCTATACATCTTTTTCTACTTCAGATTTTCGATCAGCTTCTAATTTCATGTTGAAGAATTCCACTGAAACATTCTTCTATTCTCTAAGCACTTCTTCTTTCAAAGGACAGTAGTATACAGAGAATACCCAAACAATGGAAAACCCCAGTGAATACTATTGAAAAGTATTTCATTTATATAACATGCGTAACTCCTAGCAAAACTAATAGCACTTCACATACTGATGCAGTGAAATTGCCAATTTAAATATTCACCTCCAAATATTATGTCTTGGAACACTGAACAAAGAATTTGTTTAAAGGGCACTGCATGTCTAAACTTATTAATAATTAATATTTTTGTAAGAATGACTCACCTTGGCCAGCAGCAGATAGCAACATGAACATTCACTCATAAAATGGCAAGAGCCATCAGGAAGACTAAATTATCAGACAATTATTATTCAATTTCTATATACTTCTATCCTGGTTCTCAGGTATATCTACTTTATTCTTTAATTCTACATGTCAGTGTGTCTTCTCTTATTTCTACATATTAACTGATTCCTTCGATCCAATAAATCTGCATGTTACCTGCAATGTTTATATTTTCAAAGTGTATTTATATTTGGTATCTTTTTCCAAAATAAATAGCTCCTAACAAACCAGTGATTTACTAACCAAGGTAGGTATACGGAGGTCAGTGAAATTTAAACAGGATAAGTAACCCCCTCAAAAAAAAATCATTGCTGGAAACATATTCAAACTGCTGAAAACGACAGACAATGAAAAAACCTGTAAACAGTCATAGAAAAATAGCACACTCTTAGAGAACAAGAGTGCCACGGGCTAACAATTTCTTATCAAACTCTTGGAGATGAAAGAAAGTGACACGATATTTTTAAAGGAGTTAAAGGGACAAAAAAGCAGCCCAGAAATCTATATCCATCCAAACTATACTTCAAGAACAAAGTTGAAATAAGACACATTCAGATGAAGGTAAACTAACAGAATCTGTTGACAGCCAGCTTGCTTTAAAATAACTAAGCGGGTTGAAGGTGGTCAAATGGCTAAGGCTGCTAAAATAATCACCAAAGAAATTCTTTTGACAGAGATGATATCAGGAGAGAACTTGAAATATTGGGAATAGAGTGAAAGCAACAGAAATAGTTAAAAACTTGACAAAATATAAGACTAGTCTTTTCTGAGATCTTTAAAGTATTTAGATCTAAAAAGCAAGATGTTATAGTATTCCCTGATGAGGTTTTCAATAGGTTACTTAAATTTATTTTTTTTTAAAAGCTATAACATAATATAAAGAAGGTAAATTAATTACGTGATGGTGAAGTTTCTCTATCCCACTTGAAGTGATAAAACGGTAAAACTACATTATAGCGTAAAACTGTTAAGAATCTATATTGTGATATTTAGAGTAATCCATAGAAGTGCTATAAAAGTTATTGTCAAATATAAAATAAATAAATAGGAACACTAAAATGTCTGTAAAATATCAAAAAAGGTAGAAACAAACAATCAAAAACAAGGAGCAAAACAAAATAAGTAATATACTTGCACACTTAATCCAGACATACTAATAATTACATTAAATGTAAAGTATCTAAATACACCAGTTAGAAGTAGAGATTATGTGAATATATTAAAACATATATGATCCAATCAATGCTGCCCATAAGAAATTTACTTCAAATATAATGACATAAGTAAGCTAAAGGTGAAAGTCTGGAAGAAAGGTATACCACATGAATGCTAATCACATTAAATCTGGAGTAGCCATATTAATAATATCAGACAAAGTCGATTCGCAGCCAAAGGAAGTGACTAGACTTGGGATTAAGTAAGGCTTTGGAAAATAATACAAAGGTGAATTCACTGAGAAAGTTTAACAATCTTAAATGTGTACATACCTTCTTACTACAGAACTTTTGAATGCACAAGACAACACCAAGAGAAATAAAAGAATAGATAATTTTACAAAATAATGGAACATTTTAACACTCTCACTCAGTAAAAATCAAGATTAATATAAATTAATACTCACTACATAAGCAAGGATGTAGAAAAACTGACCACCACCATAATTCAACCATATCTAATGGGCATTTATAAATTATTTTATTGAATAATAGCAGAATATACATTCAAGTGTACATGGAAGATATACCAAGATAGATCATATCCAGGATCGTAAAACAAACCTTAACACACATTAAAAATTAGAAATCATATAAACATTTTTCTCTGATCACAATGAAATTAAACTAGAAACCAGTATCACTTACCTTGCTGGAGCCTTTCTATCAACTATTGCTTTTAAAACTCCATTCATATAAAGCAGATTTTCCATGTGATACATTAAAACTCAAAAATCTTCAACAAAATATTACCAAATAGAATCCAATATAATATAAAACGAATAATAGAACATGTGTGGTTTACCATAAAAATACAAGGCTTGTTTAATAAACACATTTCACTATAGTCTAAAGAAGAAGATTTACTGCAATATAAAAACATACACATAGAAATATACACTGGAATCCTATATAATCTCATCAACCAATGACACCTCAATACATTCAAATTTTTAGAAATTAAAAAAAGAATTCAAGAAAATACACGACCATATCAATTTATGACATAATTGCCTTTGATAAAAATTTAACATCCACTGGTAATAAAAATTCTCTGTAAATTAGAAATAGATGACTTACTAAACTTGATAAAGGGCAACTACCAACAAAACAAAACAGACGAAAATCCTACACCTAACTTCACACCTAATGGTGAAAGACTGAGTGCTTTTCCTCTCAATTTAAGAACAAGGCAAGTGTATCAACTCAGACCAATCCCATTAAACACACCATTCCAATTACACAGAAAGCTCTAGTCGGAGCAATATGACAAGCTAATCAAACAAAAGGCATACAGATTTGAAGTGAAGAAATAAATAAAACTGTCCTTACTTGAAAATGACAGGATACTCTGAGTAGAAAATCCTGGGGCTCCTAAAAACAAAACAAAAAATAAATAAGACCTCACAGGACTAATAAGTGGATTTAGCTAGGTAGTAGGGTGCAAGGTCAACACAGACAAATCTACTATATTCTTATGTACTAGAAATGCAAAACACAATTATAGAGTAAAATTCAAAAACATAAATACTTTACAATTTGAACGATTGTAAAAAGTTCCAAAATTCTATATATAAATATTGATGTTCTATATACTACATATCTATATATATATCTACATATATGTAGATATATATATATATATATATATGTATATGGGAGCTGTCTTCTGAAAACTGCCACACAATGAGGAAAGAACCAAAGAAAACCTTAGCAACAGATGGAGATGTTCATAGATTTGAAGACTCAATCTGATAAATACATCATTTCTCCCAGTCGTTTTTACGGATTTAACTTAACGCCAATCAAAATTACAGCATTATCTTTTTGTAGCTACAGAAAAGCTTGCTCTAAAATGTATTTGCCAGTGTGTTGGAGGGCCTAAAATGGTGGAGTTGGAGACCGCAGCCCCTACAAAGAACAAGTGTGCCGCTCTCTGCAAGTGACAATAGCTCTGGGCGAGCTCCGAGTCCGCTTAAGGTTTAGCAACACAGTGGAGCGAAAACCCTGATAATTCTGTCACCCGAAGCTAGGCTGAGAAAGTTACTAAAATTTCCATTAATCATGCTGCTAGTGGATTAGCCAGGGAAATGCTAGGCCTCCAGAAACCCCCTTCAGAAACTGGGGGATTTTTGGGAGGATCCAGCTCAAACCGGCTGAGGCAGCTATTAGGGACTTCAAGTAACTGAGAGTTCATTATTATAGTAACATTCCTGACTCTGGGAGGGATTTCAATGCCATTTTTCCACCTCGCCATGCATGAAGAAGTGTGACCTGCTAACTGGGTCAGAGCCAACTCAGGACCACCTCCTAACATACTCCATACACATTCTGTGACAAGGATTTACAGTATGAATTATTAATTTAATAGGACAAAAGGACGAAGGTTCCCAGTTCAGAGAGCCACCGCTTTGGAAATTATTCCCCATAATACTTCTTATTTGCTTCAAATAAATCTCGCTTTGTGGAGTCACGGCTCTCGGTGTATCACCTGTTTCTTCGTTCACATAAAGCGAACCCAAGCTCGGTTCGTATCAGTACTGCACAAAATAGGAAGAACAGTTCAATTTCCCCAGCCTGGCTCTGTTTGGTGCCAAGGGAGAACCCCCGGGGCGGAGAGAGGCCCTTTCGGGGCTCTGCGTGAAAGACCTGCTTCAGTTTTACGCCACCCACAGGCTGGCCTGGCTGAAACTCTACAGAGATGTAGAAACAGGAAGAAAGCAGAGGGTCCTGGTGTCAGCCAGGAGACAGGACTGACTCCGCTGTGACCACAGCTTGGAGGCCCAGCAGTCCCTGAGGACCTCGACAGTTCTTGTAGACTGTGTGGACACCTACCGCATTCATCTCATCTCGGAGGACGTGGTTGTGGACCCCAAGGGGCTGCTCTGCAGAGAACACCAGCAGTTTGCACCTGCAATGTGGGTGGCCGAGGCCAGGAAGGTGGACACTGGATTCCGGCAGACGGTAGAGAAACTGCGGAATTCGAAAGCGGTGGGCCATCCTGGTTTAATAGACTCTCCCAATGGCAGACGAGCAAACAGAGGAGGAAAAACCGCTTCTCAGGCAAGTGAATAGCAAAGGGGCCCCTCACAGTGGCAAAGGCAATCCACAATCCACCATGGCCCTCAGGCCAAGCACCATAGCCTTACATAGACTATACACAGGGGGCCCTGCCACGTGCTCCTGCACTAATCAGGCAAAGTACTAGCGAGCCAGCCCCACAGCTGTTTTCCCAACACACAGCTTTCATCTCCGAGGTTGTGGTTGTGGACCCCAAGGGGCTGCTCTACAGTTTGCACCCCTGAGCTAACCAGTGGTCGGCACAGCCACGCAGAACCCTGTGCCTTTTGCTCCCTAGGGTATTGTGCACCCCCACGTGCTCCTACCCTCCTCCTCCTCAGCTGCGCAAGTACCCGAATCTGGCAAGATCCCCTAAGCGGCCCCCACCACCACGGGCACGCCCTCATCTAGCACCTGCAGCCTCGCAAGCCACCTGTCAACAGCCAGACCCGCAAATGCGCAAGTACTTGCATCTGGCGGAATTTCTGTCACTAGCCTCCAGCGCCACTGCGCATACTTGCTACTAGCACCTGCAATTTTCACGTCTCCTATCAACAGCCAGACCCCAAATGACGCAAGTACTTGCAGCTGGCGGAATTTCTGTCGCTAGCCTCCAGCTCCACTGCGCATGCAGCCTCGCAGGTCACGTATCCACAGCCAGACCCTGTGTCTGGCGGGATCCCACAGCAGCCTCGCCACCATGGAAATGTCCACGGCCAGCGCCTGCCGCGTCAGGAGTTCCCGCCACCAGTCCAGGCCCCCGCAGCTGCTCCTGCACCTGGGCCCAGCCTCTGCTCCTTGCTGGTTTGCAAAGGTGGCCCACGGAGGACGAGAGACGGCAGTGAGCAGGGGACCAATGCAGACTGGTAGGTGGGGGTTTCAGTAAGCAGGCCCTTTAGATAACAGATCTGACTTGGGCGGCCACCAGACAAACAGGTCCCTGCATGGGCCTGCAGAATCTAAAGAGTTGAGAGTCAGGTCCTGGCCGGTTGGCTCAGTGGTAGAGCATCGGCCTGGCGTGCAGAAGTCCCGGGTTCGATTCCCAGCCAGGGCACACAGGAAAGGCGCCCATCTGCTTCTCCACCCCTCCCCCTCTCCTTCCTCTCTGTCTCTCTCTTCCCCTCCCGCAGCCGAGGCTCCATTGGAGCAAAGATGGCCCGGGCGCTGGGGATGGCTCCTTGGCCTCTGCCCCAGGCGCTGGAGTGGCTCTGGTCGCTGCAGAGCAACGCCCCGGAGGGGCAGAGCATCGCCCCCTGGTGGGCGTGCCGGGTGGATCCCAGTCGGGCGCATGCGGGGAGTCTGTCTGACTGTCTCTCCCCGTTTCCAGCTTCAGAAAAATACAAAAAAAAAAAAAAAAAGAAAAGAAAAAAAAAAAGTAGAAAGTTGAGTGTCCCTAACAGTTTTCAGTCAGGCACTCTGTGCAGGTGGTCTCAATTAACATATTATTCTCAGAGGCCGTGTCTTCAGAATGACTCCGGCCCTGGGAATGGCAGTAGAAGGTACGGCGCGCTGACAGGGGAGCGGTGAGGACCCTCTGATTTCCGGGGTTCTGCTTGCAGATCAGCCAGTGGTCACATCCTCTCAGTGGCCTGCTCCAACCCTTTATCCCTCGTGACTGGCTCACACAATCGTATATGTCCCCCACCCCTGCCAAGTGGTCAGCAGGGGTGTCACTGGCTTGAAGGTGGCTCATTTTGTCTCTGCACCAAAGTGGGGGGGGGGTGTCCCAAGGCAAATTCTGGAAGCTACACATGGAAGTAGAGCTTAAAAATATTTTATATTTCTAATATTTTTATATACAGGCACTAGCATATATCAGAAAGCCAGTAAGATGTTAGTGTTAGACACTGGGAATCACACACACACACACACACACACACCGGTATCTGCCCTCAAAGGGCTCTTTATGGGAGAGAAGAGCGCTGCATTCTCTTTCAGTGCGATTATTGTACACTGCTGTTTGGCTCAAGCAAAATTATCCACAGAATTCTGTGAAAACAGAGAAAAGAGGCCCCAAATATAGCCTCAAACTGTTCCTTTGTCCTGGGTGATGAGTAGGAGTGAGCTAGCTAGTCACTAGGTGAGAAGCAGGAAACAGACTCAGATTCTTGAAAGTGTGGCACATTCTAGGACGTGCCGGGAATGCCATGTAGGTGGATATTTGGGAAGCTGGTGACAGAGGCCTGAGAGGTCTGCGGCTTGTTGATAATAGACGTATGTTCCATGTCAGGGAGATGACATCTGATGCCTTTAGACTGTCTTTGATTCATTTTGAAACCAAATCAAAATTTTCTTTAGAAATTCAGTAAGCAAAACCAGATTAAAACTTCAGTTTTCCGGTGAGGGTGTGGTGTGTGTGTGTGTGTGTGTGTGTGTGTGTGTGTGTGTGTATGTGAGAAAGATTGACAAAACTAAAGATTTATATTCCCAACCACATTTTTTTTGCCTGGTTCTCCCTGAGGATTTTCCCAAGGCAAAATTTGAAAAACATTGCAGCAATAATTGAGCAGTAACAAAGGGACTTCCAGAACAAGTACTGTAAGATTATATTTACAACCTGGAGAGAAAAAAATATGTGTAACTCCAGTAAGTATTCACAGAAAGAGAAATCTCTGAGGAATAAAAGTTCAAAATACCTTCTTTGATTAAAGGGATCAACAGTGTATACCATGGTCATACATGGTAGGTGTGTGGCAATGACAAAATGAGGCACCTCTCAGTTTTAGGTTAAGTATGAGAGGTTTAAGGGCATTTACCACTGTCATGACCATGGTATGCCAACGGAAAAGAACTGACCTAAAGTCATTATTGGGCACATAGTTTATAAGAACATGTTGACCAAAACAAGTTGTTTAAATGTATATGAAACTTCAAATGTTTCATTGGAAAGAGAAGTCAGCTATTTCAATCATCCCTAGATCAGAGGTTGTCTCTATGTTCTGCAGAAATATTCATGTATAGCAGGTTCCCCAAAGATATTACATATTATAGAGTTTGATAACTTGTGTGTCTAGAGCCAGGGGTCCCCAAACTTTTTACACAGGGGGCCAGTTCACTGTCCCTCAGACCTTTGGAGGGCCGCCACATACAGTGCTCCTCTCACTGACCACCAATGAAAGAGGTGCCCCTTCCGGAAGTGTGGCGGGGGCCGGATAAATGGCCTCAGGGGGCCGCATGTGGCCCGCAGGCTGTAGTTTGGGGACGCCTGGTCTAGAACTGTCAGCTGAGCACAGTCTTGGTCTTACACACTTTTTTTTCTTTCATATTTTTTAAATTTATTGATTTTTAGAGAGAGAAGAGAATCAGACAGGAGGAGAGAGCAAGACAGGAGAAGCAGGAAGCATTAAGGTGTAGTGGTTGCTTCCTGTACGTGCCTGAACAGGCAAGCCCAGGGTTTCGAACAGGCGACCTCAGGTTCCAGGCCAATGCTTTATCCACTGTGCCACCACAGGTCAGGCAGTCTTGCACATTCAGACACTGGGACACCTCTTACAGCACTGAACTCAAGAAGAGATTTAGGGAAATGCTTATAGATTTACATGTTACAAATAAAGGAAATGAGATCGAGAGAGCCTACATGCCCACAGTCACATGGTCCTCCACGGGCCTCCTGAGAAGCAATCAAGGTTACTTTACTTGAAACAATAACCAAGGTATTTACCGATATTCTTATTTCACCCCCGCCAATACAGCCGCTACCTGAAATCCCACCTGGACATTCCATGTCTTTCCTGGAGACAATTTATACCTTAAAGGAAAGATCACTTTCCACAAGTAACACATAGTGAATGTAGATGGTTCAATTCAATTGGCCGTCTTGGAAAATCACGAAGGGTTAGTGTAAGGAATGTCAAGGCAACTAAAATCATTCTGCCAAAAGTTTCAAGATCTCTTCCCATCTAATCTCTGATTGCAACTGAAGACCAGAACTATCCTTTGAGTTTCACATTATCTTTACCTTGCGTCTCTGGAGGACTTGCTAAGAATGTGTGAAAATGGGCATAGCCAGACATCCTGAAGAATAAATAGACCAATGAGGTAAAACTAAAAGAATTGAAACATCTAATCAAAGATGACTCTTTTTTTTTTTTTTTTTTAATGTGAGTTGACTTTTTCTATGCAAATTTGGATCAAGAACTCTCATTTATACCTTAACGGGGTCTAAAGCTCCTTGGAGCTCTCAGCAGCCATTGAGAATTTGCCTCCTTTAACTGAAAGGTGAACACGGAGGTTCTTTTTCTGAATCAGGTTGGATTGACCATGTCTCCAGAAGAAACCCAGACCTGCCTAGAGGTGGGTAATAAATAATTAAGATGTTGGGAGAGATATAGTGACTCTCACCTGGCTTGATTCTTCCAGATGCTGGTAGGCTTTAAGACTGTAAAATTCTGAGAAAATGTTTTTTTCCAGTGACTTAGATGGAGGAGAGAATCAGTAGGAAGTGAAGCAATTATACTCATTGTGTAACTTAATGACACGATGTAATGTGTCTGCTAAATGGATGTGAATATATGTGGGTTATTAAAGCAAGGTTATGGATCTGAGGAAAGCAATAACCAAACACTAAAACATTTATGACAATATTTAACAAGCTAATATTAAACAGACTTTTTAAGAAATTTCAAGCAACTTGAAATAATAAATGGAATTAACCAAAATGGAACAGCAGCTCCAAAAAGAATCAGTCCAATCAATCTTTTTCTCATTTTGTAATAATTTATTGGTATTATTCTTTGAAACACTGTGAACATATGTGTTTATTTCTGCTTTGATATATTGAAACTCATTACCAAGGGGCTTTTTCTAAATACCCTCTGAAATATTTATATAAATCACAGACATAATATTATTTATTACAAATTGATTTTTATTTTATTTTTTTTCTGCACCCAAGTCTTAGTTTTAATGTCAACATCAAATGGTTGTGCTTTTATTAGTGGGGAAAGGGAGAAGATCTCTGGATTTTTGACTCTCCATCTCTCTCTTGTCTTACTTAAAAGTTGACATTGTTGCATAATACTGCTTTTGAGATAAAGATGTATGTGTGTATAAAACATTAAATTTTTTTGCGGGATAATGTGCCCTTATGTATTGATATCATTGGATATTACTAATTGTATTTTGAGTGTTGATACTATATATTTGCCCTATGCCAAACTGAGATTTTTGCTATTTAATTTAATCCATAAATAAAGAAAATACAATTATCTTTTAATTTAATCATGGAAAAATACTTAACATAAATTTTATCATCTTGATGATTTTTAAGTGTCGAGTTTGGTGGTTTTAAGTATACTCACACAGATGTGCAACCATTATCACCACTCATCCCCAAAACTTTTTTATCTTGCAAAACTGAAACTCTATAACCATGAAACTGTCACTCCTTATTATTCTCTCACCTGCCTGGGACAACCACCACTCTTTCTGTCTCTGTGAAGGTGACTTCTCTAAATAGCTCATGTGGTAGAATCGTGCCAGTGTTTGTCGTTTTGTGACTGCTTAATTTCAATTAGCACTGTGTTGTCAAGACTCCTCATGTGTCAGAATTCCATTACTTCTTCTGGCTGCATAATATTCCATTACACGTATATACTTCATTTTGTTTATTCATTCTTTTGTCAGTGGATATTTGGGTTGTTTATATATTTTGACTACTATAAATCATGCTGCTATGAACTTGGGTGAACAAATATCTGTTCAAGTCCCTGCTTTCTTTCTTTTTTTTTTAATAATTTTATTTTTAATGGGGCAACATCAATAAATCAGGATACATATATTCAAAGATAACAACTCCGGGTTATCTTGTCGTTCACTTATGTTGCATACCCATCACCCAAAGTCAGATTGTCCTCTGTCACCTTCTATCCAGTTTTCTTTGTGCCCCTCCCCCTCCCCCTTTCCCTTTCCCTTCCCCTTTCCCTTTCCCTCTCCCCCCTCCCCCCGTAACCACCACACTCTTATCAATGTCTCTTAGTTTCACTTTTATGTCCCACCTACGTATGGAATAATGCAGTTCCTGGTTTTTCTGATTTACTTATTTCACTTCGTATCATGTTATCAAGATCCCACCATTTTGCTGTAAATGATCCGATGTCATCATTTCTTATGGATGAGTAGTATTCCATAGTGTATATGTGCCACATCTTCTTTATCCAGTCATCTATTGACGGGCTTTTTGGTTGTTTCCATGTCCTGGCCACTGTGAACAATGCTGCAATGAACATGGGGCTGCATGTATCTTTACGTATCAATGTTTCTGAGTTTTGGGGGTATATACCTAGTAGAGGAATTGCTGGGTCATAAGGTAATTCTATTTTCAGTTTTTTGAGGAACCACCATACTTTCTTCCATAATGGTTGTACTACTTTACATTCCCACCAACACTGTATGAGGGTTCCTTTTTCTCCACAGCCTCTCCAACATTTGTTATTACCTGTCTTGCTAATAATAGCTAATCTAACAGGTGTGAGGTGGTATCTCATTGCAGTTTTGATTTGCATTTCTCTAATAATTAACAAAGATGAGCATGTTTTCATATATCTGTTGGCCATATGTATTTCTTCCTGGGAGAAGTGTCTGTTCATGTCCTCTTTCCATTTTTTTATTGGATTGTTTATTTGTTTGTTGTTGAGTTTTATGAGTTCTTTGAATATTTTGGATATTAGGCCCTTATCTGAGCTGTTGTTTGAAAATATTATTTCTGTTTATTTTGTTATCAGTTTCTCTTGCTGAGCAAAAACTTCTTAGTCTGATGTAGTCCCATTCATTAATTTTTGCCTTCACTTCTCTTGCCTTTGGAGTCAAATTCATAAAATGCTCTTTAAAACCCAGGTCCATGAGTTGAGTACCTATGTCTTCTTCTATGCACTTAATTGTTTCAGGTCTTATGTTTAGATCTTTGATCCATTTTGAGTTAATTTTAGTACAGGGGGACAGACTATAGTCCAGTTTCATTCTTTTGCATGTGGCTTTCCAGTTTTCCCAGCACCATTTATTGAAGAGGCTTTCTTTTCTCCATTGTGTGTTCTAGGCCCCTTTATCAAAAGTTTTATTTCTGGGTTTTCTATTCTGTTCCATTGGTCTGAGTGTCTATTTTTCTGCCAATACCATGCTGTTTTGATTAATGTGGCCCTATAATATAGTTTGAAGTCAGGTATTGTAATGCCCCCAGCTTCATTCTTTTTCTTTAGGATTGCTTTGGCTATTCGGGGTTTTTTATAGTTCCATATAAATCTGATGGTTTTTTGCTCCATTTCTTTAAAAAATGTCATTGGAATTTTGATGGGAATTGCATTAAATTTGTATATTGCTTTGGGTAATATGGCCATCTTGATTATATTTATTCTTCCTAACCAAGAACAAGGTATATTCTTTCATCTCATTATATCTTTTTTGATTTCCCTTAACAATGGTTTATAGTTTTCATTATATAAGTCCTTTACATTCTTTGTTATGTTTATTCCTAAGTATTTTATTTTTTTTGTTGCAATCATGAAGGGGATTGTTCTTTTGAGTTCGTTCTCAAATGTTTCATTGTTGGCATATAGAAAGGCTATTGACTTCTGTATGTTAATTTTGTATCCTGCGACCTTACTGTATTGGCTTATTGTTTCTAGTAGTCTTTTTGTGGATTCTTTGGGATTTTCAATGTATAGGGTCATATCATCTGCAAAAAGTGATACCTTTACTTCTTCTTTTCCAATATGGATGCATTTTATTTCTTTGTCTTGTCTGATTACTCTGGCTAGAACCTCTAGTACCACATTAAATAAGAGTGGAGAGAGTGGACAACGCTTTCTTGTTCCTGATTTAAGGGGGAAAGCCTTCAGTTTAGTGCCATTTAATATGATGTTAGCTGATGGTTTATCATATATGGCCTTTATCATGTTGAGATATTTTCCTTCTATACCCATTTTGTTGAGAGTCTTAAACATAAAATTGTGTTGTATTTTATCGAAAGCCTTTTCTGCGTCTATTGATAAGATCATGTGGTTTTTGTTCTTTGTTTTGTTGATATGGTGTATTACATTAACCGTTTTACGTATGTTGAACCATCCTTGAGATTCTGGGATGAATCCCACTGGATCATGATGTATTATCTTTTTAATATGTTGTTGTATTCGATTTGCTAGTATTTTGTTTAGTATTTTAGCATCTGTATTCATTAGAGATATTGGTCTGTAGTTTTCTTTTTTTGTGCCATCCTTGTCTGGTTTTCGTATGAAGGTTATGTTGGCCTCATAAAATGTGTTTGGAAGTATTGCTTCTTCTTCAATTTTTTGGAAGACTTTGAGTAGAATAGGAACCAAGTCTTCTTTGAATGTTTGATAAAATTCGCTGGTATAGCCGTCAGGGCCTGGACTTTTATTTTTGGGGAGGTTTTTAATGGTTTTTTCTATTTCTTCTCTACTGATAGGTCTGTTTAGGCTTTCTGCTTCTTCTTGACTCAGTCTAGGAAGGTTGTATTGTTCTAGGAATTGATCCATTCCTTCTAGGTTGTTGAATTTAGTGGCATAAAGTTTTTCATAGTATTCTACAATAATTCTTTGTATATCTACGGTGTCCGTGGTGATTTCTCCTCTTTCATTTTTGATTTTGTTTATATGAGTTCTTTCTCTTTTTTCCTTGGTAAGTCTTGCCAAGGGTTTGTCAATTTTATTGATCTTTTCAAAGAACCAGCTCCTTGTTCTATTAATTTTTTCTATAGTTTTTCTGTTCTCTAATTCATTTATTTCTGCTCTGATTTTTATTATATCCTTTCTTCGGCTGGTTTTGGGTTGTCTTTGTTCTTCTTTTTCTAGTTCCTTAAGGTGGGAAGTTAAGTGGTTCACTTGGGCTCTCTCTTGTTTGTTCATATATGCCTGAAGTGATATGAACTTCCCTCTTATCACTGCTTTTGCTGCATCCCATAGATTCTGATATGTCGTATTGTCATTTTCATTAGTCTGTATATATCTTTTGATCTCTGCACTTATTTCTTCTTTGACCCATTCATTTTTTAAAAGTATGTTGTTTAGTTTCCACATTTTTGTGGGATTTTTTTCCTCTTTTTTGCAGTTGAATTCTAGTTTTGATGCTTTATGATCAGAAAATATGCTTGGTACAACTTTGATTTTTCTGAATTTGCTGATGTTGTTTTTGTGGCCCAACATATGGTCAATTCTTGAGAATGATCCATGTACACTGGAGAAAAATGTATACTCAGTCACTTTGGGATGAAATGTCCTGTAGATGTCTATCATATCCAGGTGCTCTAGTGTTTTGCTTAAGGCCACTATATCTTTGTTGATTCTCTGTTTGGATGACCGATCTAGAGCTGTCAGCAGTGTATTGAGGTCTCCAAGTATGATTGTATTTTTGTCAGTTTTTGTTTTAAGGTCAATAAGTAGCTGTCTTATATATTTTGGTGCTCCTTGGTTTGGTGCATATATATTAAGAATTATTATGTCTTCTTGATTCAGTGTCCCCTTAGCCATTATGAAATGGCCATTTTTGTCTCTGAGTACTTTTGCTGTCTTGTAGTCAGCATTATCATATATGAGTATTGCTACGCCTGCTTTTTTTTGGATGTTATTTGCTTGGAGTATTGTTTTCCAGCCTTTCACTTTGAATTTGTTTTTATCCTTGTTACTTAGATGAGTTTCCTGTAGGCAGCATACAGTTGGATTTTCTTTTTTAATCCATTCTGCTACTCTGTGCCTTTTTATTGTTGAGCCAGCCGCCTCACCCTCTGAGTGAATCCCCCTCCTGCACGGAAAAGTTCCAGTGTTGGAATTAGTTCTCGCTCCCTCTCCATGCGCGGCTTTCCCAGGGCGCTGGGGCAGCCTGGAGATTCCGCTTTCAGCCCACACAGAGGCCTCTGACTCTGCCTCCCTGTGGGACAACACGGGCGTACACTCTCAGGGCTTTGGAAGGAATCTCTCGCCCACTATCTGCGCGCGCCGACCAGGAGATCGGGGAAAATGGCTGCCCCACTTGTCTTTCTTTGTCTGGTTTGGCGCAAGTGTTAGCTTGTATTGCCCAGGTTGCCACAAAAACAGTTTTTCCTTGGCTTGGATCTCTATGCCACAGCCTGGTTCGGCTGTTTGTGCCGCGGCCTAGATCTATTCACCCCCTTTGCCCGCCTCAGTTTCTATATTCTCAGTTACCAGTGAAAGCCACCTTGTTTAGGTTAGTGAGGAAGGCGGAGCATTTCTTACTCCCTATTTCCTTCGGGGTTTGATTATATATTTAGCCAATTTTTCGCTCGACCATACCTTCGGGTGTATTGCGAAACATCTGGAGGCTCCAAGGATAGGTTTTTCTGTTTCTGGTTGAAGATCTTGTTGAGTTTTGGGGGAGATTTATCGATATCGCTTCCTACCGCGCCATTACTCTGACGTCATTCAAGTCCCTGCTTTCAATCCTTTGGGGTATATACCCAGAAATGGAAATGTTAGAACATTTGGTAATCCTATATTTAATTGTTTAAAGAAACTACCATGCTGTTTTCTGCAGGTCCTTCCCCATTTTACATTCCTACCAGTAAATGTGAAAGAATTTCAAATTTTTAACATATTTGTCCATACTTGTTTTTTTCTGTGTGTGTGTGTTTGTGTGTGTGTGACTAATAGCCATACTAATGGTGTAAAGTGCTATCTTGTTGTAGTTCTAATTTGCATTTCTCTACTGATTAGTTATCTTCAGCAGGTTTTCATATGCCTAATGGCCATTTGCCTTCCTTCTTTAGAGAAATTTCTATTCAAAGTATTGCCCGTTGTTTTATAATCAGGTTTTGTTGTTGTTGAGTAAATTATGTTCTTAAATAATTGTTTTTACTGTTTTACTGTTTCTAAATTTATGGCTTTGGATTTTATTTAAGTGTCTTAACAATAACAAATGAGGTTTCCTTCCATAAATTTTCATAGATGATCTCTTTGCATCTTTCCTCACGGATATACAGATTTTACTAAGTACACTGATTTAAGCTGAATGGAACTGGTATCTGCAGATTCAGTCAGAAAGCAATGACATAAAGCTCAAAAAGACCAAACCAGTTACCTCTTAAAAGCCATAATTCTCCAAAGGAGGTAAAAGAAACCTAATAGTTTTTAGTTATGTCACATGAAAAGGAAGAAAAGTGTTGCCATAAATTGGTTTTATTTTTAGAAATAATAGAACTGAGTTTGGGTGAAGCTAAACTGCAGTAAAATGCAGGTACCAGCACCCAGAGCCACAGAATCCACTGCACCTTTGACATCTCCAATTAGATATCCATCTGCAAATAAACACATCTAAAATTAACATCACTTTCCTCCAAGCCATAACATCCATTTTAGTTCTCCCTTCCAGCACACATTGAAACTGTCTCTGACAGCATGTTATGGTTGAAAACCTATTCAATTTAGTATCAGAGGCAACTGGTTTTATATCTCACCTGCAAGACCTATGGGTGATGTGTTCTTGATTCTCAGTTCAACTCCTTGGACACCATTATTCTTTGAAATAATGGGCCCCCCAAACAGTGTTTGTGAGATGGGAAAGAGCAAATGCATATAAAATCCTGACGTATTACGTTTTGTTTGTTTGTTTGTTGTGATAGAGTCAGAGAGAGGGACAGATAGGGACAGATAGACAGGAAGGGAGAGAGATGAGAAGCATCAATTCTTTGTTGCAGCTCCTTAGTTGTTCATTGATTGCTTTCTCATTTGTGCCTTGATGGTGGGGCTACAGCAGAGCTAGTGACCACTTGCTCAAGCCAGCGACTTTGGGCTTCAAGCCAGCAACCTTTGGGCTCAAGTAAGTGACCATGGTGTCATGTTTATAATCCCACACTCAAGCTGGTGACCTCAGGGTTTCAAACTTGGGTCCTCTGCACCCCAATCCAATGCTCTATCCAGTGCGCCACCACCTGGTCAGGCTTAGGTTTTTAATCAGTGCAATTACTGTTACCTTTGACATGAAAGAAGATTTACTTTAAGATATCATAACAATATATCCCTTTAAATCTAGATTAATTGAACCACATCTAGTCCCTGGATGGTGGTTCATTTGGTTGATCCAAACACATCAGCCTTAGGCACTAAAAATAGCTCAATTCTTAAGCATTGACCCAAGATGAGGTTGCTAGGTGGATCCTGGTCAGGGCACATGCAGGAGTCTGCCTCACTATCTCCCCTCCTCTCACCTAAAACACACATGCACACACAGCTAAAAATTCTTAAGAATCACATAATAAGTTTGTATATTTTACCTAGAGTTATGTTTTCCAAGTATAAAACTCTGAAGACATCTGAAATAGCCTTAGTAACATGCCTCTTTTTTCTTACAGTACTTTCAAAGGGCTGCTATTTATTTGTGGTGCTTTAGAAGACCACCTTTTCCATCACCAGGTCTATCCAGTGGGAGCAGAGCTTGAAGAAATAAAAGACAGCTGCTATTTTGGTCAAGTCTCAGAAACTTTGTTTCCAAATTACAAGGGAGATGCTCACCACATTTGCTGGGCCTGTAAGTTATATTAAGTTTGTTTAAGCTTCTTCTCTTATTTGGTCCATAGTCATCTCTTTTATTACTTAACACATGGTCAGTTCTTTCTCCATCTTAAAGAAATCCTTAAAATCAGGTTCATCACTGTTAGACGATTAAGAATGAAAAGAGAATGGTAATGGTGTGCTCCCAACGACTGCCTCTGCGTAGCTGCAGGAGAACCAGGGCACTGGTGTGGCGTTCTGCATACCTGGCAGGCTCTGGTCTGTTCAGCTTGCTGTCAGGTGTGTCTCGAACCAATGAACCCTGCCTAGTTCACAGTATAAGAAAGGGTCTTCCTTCATTTTTTTTAATGGGTTGGTGAGCTTTAGGTATTTCTTCATTGTTACATTTTTAAAGAACTAGCCTAAATGTTGCTTGTCTCGTGTTTGAGGGGTAGTTAGTTAGTTGCTTAGGGAAAAAAAAAATTAGTTTTGCACATTTTCAAAAAAAAAGAAGAGAGAGACTTATCTATGCTGGTTGTTACCCCTAATGCTGCCTTTCCTGGGTTATGGCCACCAGTATTTTTGTGTATTTCCATCACAATGATGTCTGCCTGGCTATATGTCCAACAAAAATGCACATGCTAAGTGGAATGTCAACAAGATAGTGGAATAGGTGGTCCCTGGATATAGTCCCCTTTACAAAAAGAGCCACTAGCAATTATCCAGGACAAGAATGCCTTTGTGAAAATTCCAGAATGCAGGAGAGAGGTGAAAGGACCCCCTTGGACCACAAAAAATAAAAGTCACACTTTCGTTTGTGTTTTAACAACTCTCACAGTACATGTGTATAGCAAATTATGTTGTATGCCTTAAATATGTGAACTTTTATTTATCAATAATATTCATTAGGCTGGACAAAAATATGTATAGTGATTTGGGCAGAGTGATTTTCAACCTTTGTTTTTCACGTACTCATAAACTAATTACTAAAGAAAAAGGGGCCCTGACCTCTTCTTCTTTAGTAACTGATTTATTTGTGCCATGAGATGAAAATGGTTGTATTTAGTCAGGGGCACTGACCTTAGTAATTAGTGTGTGTTTGTGCCATGAAAAAAAAAGGTTGAAAATCACTAGGGAAGGTAGAATATGTTTTATTGTCTAAAATTGCTACTGTTTTTTCAAAAGGTGAATATATAATTATTTTTGAAATTTGGAAAATTTACAAAAAATAACCACCAGTAATTTATTCACAACCCATCCTGGAGAAATGTTGTTAATAATTTAATATAATTTATCTTATGTATAATATTCTTTTATACCCATATTCATATGATAATATACCACGTAGACATGGACATAATGTTTTATTTTTATGAAAAAATCCCCATGTTATGAAAACTATGTGAGAGGTACTCATGATTACATAACTTTCAATCCCATAGATGTAGCTTCATTTATCTTTTTATTCCCATTTGATGTATATTTACATTGTCTAATATGTATAAATGAATGAACAGTGAATAAATATTGAGGTTTTTTGTTGTTAAACTGCTAATTCTCAAAAGAGAATAACTTCAAATTATTGATCATGATTATGGTGATGAATTATTGGGGTTCAGTAAGTGTGTCTTACATTTAGAGCTCTTGAAAAATTCCTACCACTTGGTATCAACTCAAATATTTTTGAGAGAATAAAATAATAACTAGTATCTGTAAATACATCCTATGACATTGCTTTCTTTCTTGTTGCTTTAGCTAGACAAAGATCTGAGTAGACATAATAAGCTATAAAAAAGACAGTAGTCAATATTTTATTTAGAATAGCAATATACAGTGACTACCTAAAGCAATATTATTTGCTCTCAATTATGTGTGTGTTTTGGGTGTGAGCCAGGCTTTTTGGGGCAGAGCTTCTAGATATTGGCAATCAAGAATTAGCCAGAAATTGGGACCTATGCTCAAAGAGAGATATAGTAGAATTGGGCTTGATTTAAGCTGAAAATGACATTTATAGCTTTGTGCACGTGTAAGCATGGGCTTGCATCAACTGTCAAATGGTGGCAGTATACAAGGCTGCATTGTACAGGGATGGGAGGATAAAACTGCCAGGTCTTCACCCCCAGCGGCCGTCTCACCTTATTCACAGATCTCCTGACCCCCTTTATGTCTCTCTATATCAGTGGTTCTCAAACTTTTTGAAGTCGGGGCACATTTAAAATCCTACAAATAATTGTAGGTGCACTATATACAAATTTCTGAGAACTATGTTATAATAATTAAGTCAAATGTTGAAGAAAAAGAATATAAAGTCCAAGAGTGCTTTTATGGTAATTAAACAAAATAAATATGACAACATTAAATTTATTCTGACATTAAAAACATTTTTATGTTACATTTTTTGAGCTATGCTTTTAGAATTTGTAAAAAAGAGGGGTTAAAAATTAAAAAAAGACAAAAAAGTTATCTTTTTATATATATTGATACATTCTTAGTAAGATTTAGTAAATTCGACAGGTCCTGGTGCAAATGTGTTAAGGTTTTTCATTCTTGTGTTTATGAGAAACATGAGCCTGATGTGTCCTAGTGACTTCTTTAATGTCTGGGCATATATTTGAAACTCTGATTTCCTTGTCAATACATTGAAGAATTCCTCTCTTTATACTCTTAATTGTGTTGAGTACAGTAAACCCCCACCATACATATCATCTTAACTTTACACCAAACAAAGGATAGAAGAAACTTGCCTCCAATCTTTCCAGGGGACATAAGGGGTAGTGTAAACAATCCAGCACCACAGCTTAACAGCCTTTTGCAACCTAATCAGGCAAGTGAGGTGGGGGGTTGGGCAGACTGTCAGCTTACAGCCAATTCCCCACACCTCTGTCCCCCAAAAATCTAAACTCCAAAATCCCTGTTGGTTTTTTGGTCCCCAAAGGCACATATTTCTCTGGAATACCATAGGGAGCACCTGGAAATCTTCTAGGGTGCACCAGTGCACCCTGGCACACACTTCAAGGAACACTGCTCTATATACACATACATATCATTTTTAGAGTTTCAACCCTAAATTTTGTCACTTTCAGGTAAGTGTCATTTTCTTCCTCCACCTCCTAGAGTTATTGGGAAGGTCATATAAGGTGGTATCTGCCATACTTCTATCACAGTTGCAAGCAGCAAGGTAGTACTTTTAATAAAGGACAGTTTCAGACCTCCTTCATTTTAGAGTAGATGGTATTTGAGCTAAAACAATTCAGAGAGGTTTGTTTTTATTTAAACTGAAGCAAATAACACCAAACTGTTCAGATCCCTGAGGATCAACATTGGGAATCATTAAATTTGTGGGCTGGAAAATTTCATGGTAAAAGAAAGATGGTACTCTAGGAGAGATATATGGTCTGCATTGTAAAAGGTAGATTGGAAGTGAACTCAGGAGTTGAACGTGAGAATACAGCAGTTATAGAAGTTTTCGTAAGAATGCTTTATCAAAATTACAAATGGCCACGAAAGAAAGAATTTCAGCATCAGAGTAGCTTTGGAATTTCTTATTTTCTAAGATGAGAAGAAAGTCATTCTAAAGTTGTATATGTTTATTGATAAGAATGTTTTTATTAGTATTTATTCTAAGAACTTTTTTTTTAGGTTGAATAAAGAAAATAAGATAAAATGATTTTGGGGGCTAAAAAAACTAAATATAATATTTTCTGAAATATGAATAAAATGGCATGTAGACAAAACCCAAGTGAATAAGATTCATCACTTTAAGCATATTGTCTTGCTTCTTAACAGGTAGTTGGGACACAAACGAGTTAATGCATTGTCCTTTCTGTTAGAGTTTAACTTAACCTCCTCCTCCTTTGAGCCATAATAGCCAGATCTGAAAATCATCCTCAAAGGAAACGTTATGTGAAATAAAATAATTATACCTTTATTTAATCAGCTTTATTACGGCTTTGCCGTTTATGAGGAATACACTCTACTACCTTAAGGAATAACCAGTTTAATGCCACAGTAGTTTATATTTCCACCACTCTTAGTAGTCGTAGCGGTGGGTAGGTAAGAGGGGCTCCAATTTCTTGTTAGAGTACCATGACTTATAAAGATGTGTTTATTTTCTCCTGACTCTTATTACCTGGCATCAACAGCCGGCACTCATTTCTTTGCAAAGAAACTCAAGTTCCATCACTTCCCTAAGGTTATTACGTGCACAGTGAATAGTAAAGGATAATAGAGCTAAATTGGGTTGCATATGCTGCCTATACCTAAACTAAATGACTGACGGCCACACACCAGCCTCCTCATGTAAGATTCACATGTCTGCGAATTATAAATCAATTTGGCTCATGAAGTTCTTGACTGCTGACAAAGAGAGCTGTTCAGTCCATGATCCCCAGGGGTTTGCAAGTGTCCTGAATCACAGTGCTTTGTATTGTACATAGAACAGGAATAACAAATGGAGATGCAGGGGGAATGTTTGGTATATGTTCAACTGAAACGGGCACACATAACGTAACTGCATTATGATGGCACAGCATTATTCACATCAGCAGTACCAACCGCGTTTTGTTTGGGAAGTAAAATCTATTGCCCTGCACTTCATTTGGTCTGGAAACAGGAGCTGCGTAACTTTGTTTTGATTGCTTCTTGGAATGCGATTAAGAGCAGATAATCATTTTGTCACCAAGCCGGGCACACAGGCTCAGTTGAGTATAACCCCTGAGTGATGAGTGTGAGCTCCATTCTGATTGGGGGTTTCAACTATGAAATCTGTTAGGCTCACTGCTTTTATGTGAGCAGCTGTTGATCTGCAAATACATTCAGTATAAATGTTTATATTAAACATTTAGACACAGTGTGCAGTTTGCATTGTTTCCATCCAATGAAAAAGGCATCTACAACCACCCGGTATTGCATCTATTTGCTTTATAATGAGTCCACACACAATGTCAGGAAGCTGCTTTTGTTTTGTTTATTAAGTCAGCATTGCATAGCTGCATACAAAAAAAAAACAACAACCTGACTCAAGTGTTTTGGTGAATTGTTGGGGAGTTACCTTTATGGAATGAAGTTTAACCTTAGAATTGGTTTCCTAAACATTAACTTTAAGAGCCAGTCCCCTTCTCAAGGGTGCCTTCCAGTGATCTGGAGAAGTGGAGAGTGTCTGAAATATACTCCAAAAAGAGATACTTGACAGTAACTCCCCAAGCTATACATCATCGGATATTAACATGATATTCATTGTTTTAAGTTTATTTCAGTTGTTTTCGTCAGTATAATATAATGTGTTAGTTAGGTATTGGTGACTTCCTTTGTATTGGAGATGTATGTGTCAGAGGGCCAGAAATACATAATCAAAGACTCCTGTCAATCGCCTTTTTCTTTTTAAAGTGCTACTGTCACTTTAAATAGGCACAATTCTTTTCAGAATAATAACCTTAGAATTTGTTCAACCAAGGAAATTTATCAAGACTTCATTTGGACCATCCAATTTGGCATTCTTGGGTTTGGAAGTTCGACAAAAGTTGTATAAACCTGTACTATTGTATAACCTCTCCGAAGCTCCCTTTAATGACTCAAAATAAACTAATTTCTTCCATAGAGGCTTTCTGGGAGGTCTGATGTTCTAATAGAACTCAGGAATATGTGTAACTGCCTTCTTCTTTAGACAATCTTAGCACACACTGGGAGAAGGGGCCAGCCTGTCTGAGTTCCTATAAACTTTTACAGCCACTGTCACTGAGAGGACAGTGATATTTGTTTTAGGGGTAAACAAGTAGGCTGGAAAAAATAATAAACCTGAATTAACTGTGTCAGGGGTGAAAAACACATGGTGACTATTGTTTTTGTTTGTTTTTTTTTTCTTTTTATTACCTTTTGATTCACCATATGGCACTTGGAGCAGGAATAAGCATACAGAGGCAATGATGTTTTGGAAGACCACCAGGTCTATGGAAGAACAGTCTGATACAGTTATGTACTTGAAAGCAACTCAGACCTCCTTCCCCGTGGCTGCTCCTGTGGACCCTGGGCAGCACAGGGGGGGAAGGAGGGAGGGAGGGAGGGAGGGAGGGAGGGAGGGAAGAAAGGAGGGAAGGGGAACAGAATGTACTCCTGTTCCTAGACCCTGGGCACAAGGCTTTCTCTTGTTGTTTGCTTTATAGTTTCTGCAAGTACTTCCTAATGTATATATCATGAGAATCCCATAAGCTAAATGAATGGCTTCTTAGGCAAAATTGTTTTTCAAAAGCTGTTAGAGTAATATCTCGTTTCAGTGACTGTGTTGCCTCTCATTTTTGTTTAAGAAGTTCCATAAATAGTTGGTGATAGGTTTAAGGTTTAATAGAAGTCAAATGAATTGAAGTTAGAATTTTAACCTTATTGTCGAATGAGTGGTCCACCTCCGACATCTCCGTTGGGGAAGCTCTAGCAGTACTATGCATATGTGAAGAGTAATTGGATGAACAGAGTCGGGAGATGATGATAATATGACCTGGCATTTTTACTATACCTCCTACCCTTGCAGAGTGGGTGTTGAGATGCATTATATTATTTGATAATTGTTTTATCTCGGTGTGTCCAGGGTTGTGCTCTGGATCCCACAACCCCTCAGCCTGGTAGAGGAGGAAACAGTGTAGCTCTCTGCAATTTGGCTGCAGCCTAACTAGGATTTTTCTTCAAGAGAGGATCTTGTAAAGAAATTGAATTGAGGCAGAGCTATGATTGAGAATAGTAAAAGGAAATTAATTTAATCTAGAACTTCAGGAAAGGCGCCCTCAAAGCCACTCATGTTGAGATGTAGAGGATGATAAACAGTTAACGGAGTAGGAGGTGGGTGGGGGAGGGTGCTCCTAGTTTAGGACACACTGGGGGGGACAATAGAGGGGCAACGGAAATTGGAGAAACAGAAAGAAAGAAAGAAAGAAAGAAAGAAAGAAAGAAAGAAAGAAAGAAAGAAAGAAAGAAAGAAAGAAAGAAAGAAAGAAAAGAGAGGGAGGGAGGGAGGGAGGGAGGGAGGGAAGAGGGAGGAAGGAAGGAAGGAAGGAAGGAAGGAAGGAAGGAAGGAAGGAAGGAAGGAAGGAAGGAAGGAAGGATTGAGGGAGTGGAGGTGGGAGAGACAGACCACTGAGTGAGATAACAACAATACGTGATGAGAGGTGAGGAGAAAAGGGAAGACTGGAAGGTCACAGGAGAGGAGGAAGGAAAAGAGAAAGTGGGGACTGAGGGAGAAGAAAGAAGGAAGGAAAATAGGAATAGGGTTGAGGTGGTTTGGGGTTGGAACAGTCAGAACATTTTAAGCCATGTTCAGATTTTGGACATTCTCTGAGAGTTATATAAACCCCTGGATTGTTAAAGATGATATTGTCGGCACCAAATTTGTGAAATATGGTTACGTAAAGTCAAGATGATGACTCTTCCCTTTAGAAGTTTAAAATCTAATCGAGAAAGAAAAAAAGTGGAGAAAGACATAAAAACAGTATAGAACAGCATAAAAACATGATGTAATTAAGTGAAGGGTGATACCATGATTGACAGGTGAGAAAACTAGTACAAACCTGAAGGACGTGTAACAAGAATTCATATCTGAGATGAGTCATGAATAACCGTCAGAGGGGAAATAACAAAATACATTCTGGACAGAGGAAAGAACATACACAGAGATACAAAATAGCCCGGCCACTGGGGGAACTGCACCTAGACAGGAACAGGAAACATTGTTCAGAATCTAGGGGGCAGATGGGAGCAGAATTGGAATACTGGGCAGAAAGAGGTCTCAAAAGTCATTTCATACAAATGAGAAGTTTGGTGAAAAGATGCTTAATGGCCTGACCTGTGGTGGTGCAGTGGATAAACCGTCGACCTGGAATGCTGAGGTCACTAGTTCGAATCCCTGGGCTTGCCTGATCAAGGCACATATGGGAGTTGATGCTTCCTGCTCTTCCCCCTGTTCTCTCTCTCTCTTTCCTCTCTCTCACTCTCTTTCTCTCTAAAAATGAATAAATAAAATATAAAAAAAGGATGCTTATTGTTATTAGTAATTAGGGAAATGCTCATTAAAACTAAAATGAGATACATTTCCATACCTATCACGATGGCTACAATAGGAAAAAACAGGAATGAGTGCTGGGGGGATGTGGAGAAATTAGAACACTGTACTTTGCTGGTGGGAGTATAAAGCGGTGTGTTGTGAAAACAAGTTTGATGATTCATCAAAAATAAATAAATAAATAAATAAATAAATAAATAAAGTTGCCATAGAACTCAACAATTCCAGTCCTAGGTGTTTACTTCAAAGTATTAAAAAACAGGTTCTCAAACAGGTGGTTAGAACATGTTCAAAACAATACTATTCACATTAGTACTGAATCAAGAACAGCGTAAATGACCTCTAACTGATAAATAGATAAATGGTGGCAGGTACATACAGTGGATTATCATTCAGCCATAAGGAAGGAAATCTTGGCATGCTACAGAATAGCTAAACTTCCAAATCATTACTCTGAGTAAAAGAAGCGAGGCGCAAAAGCTCCTAGGTAGTGTGGTTCTGTTTATGCAGAAGACCCATAATAGGACGCAGAAGACAGATTGAGGTGTGCCGGGGCTGGGGTGAGGGGAAAAATGGCGGGTCATTCTTTAATGGGTGGGGAGTTTCTGTTGGGGTGATAGGACTGTTTTAGAACTAAATAGAGGTAGTATTTATACAGCATCGTGTAGGTACTAAATGCAACTAAACTGTTTACTTGAAGATAGCTAACTTTATATAATATAATGTTAATGTCCCTGTGATAAACATTTAAAAAAGTGAAGTTAAACTTTGTTCTTAGAGCTAAAGGGAGTTCTGAAAGGAAGAAAAAGAATAAGAAGGGTGAAGGAGAGAGAAAGTGGAACGAACGAAGGAATGGAGGGAGGTAAGGAGGGGAAAAGATGGTCAATCACACATGTGTTTTGGAAAAATGACTCCATTGAGGGGGAAAAAAAGAGAGAGAGAATCTTGAGGGAAGGCACTCCAGCTTAGAATTCCTGGAGACAGGTTTGGGAAGCTGTCATTCTAAATGCATGTTTGGTGCTCATCAGTTGAGGGTGAACTATCTGAGCCCTGCAATCCTTTAAAAACCCTTTCTTTTTATAAAAAAAGCTTTTCCTTTAAAAAATAATTTCCAGTCCACATTTTCTGACTAGGTCTTCTAATCATTTTTAGGCTGAAAAGTTTTAAAGAAAATGCAATTGCAAAACTCAGAGAAATGTCCTCGCTGTGTAAAGCATGTCTGCTGAGAGAGGGATTTTAGAGTCAAGACACAAGCACAACCAATTGTCAGGAGATTTATGAGCACATTGGTCTGGCTGATAAGAGAGGCTGTAATCCAAAAAACAAAATGTTATGTTTCATTCCCAAACTTTAACATGGCCATGCATGCATGTGTGTGTGTGTGTCTTTTCCTTAAAGTCGTTGATTCCAAGACTAAAACAAGGGTCTGTTAATTACATGTTAAATTTTGTTAGTTGCTTGACATCCTTGGAAAGGATGAACGGGGAGCCTTTCTTGATATTTGGGGTACAGAGCATGTGACTTGACAGATCAGCTCACCCTAAACAATTAACATGACAAGATGGAGCTATTTTATCATTCTCATTGGCCAGGTTCTACCCAATAACACAGGAATAAGGAGATGTGGGAAAGTAAACACCTTCTCAGTCCTGGCTCTCCTCCTTGTCTTCATTTGTATCATGAGTATGTTGAATAAGATAAGTAGTTCTATAACTTATTTTGCATAAGGAATCATTAAGAGGAAAGTTTGGATGTAGATTCTTGGGCCCCATATAAATATACTCGAACTCAGTAGGACTTGATCCTGATACAATCAGCCTGAGAGGTACTGGAAAAGGCAAAGCTGAAGGTACCTTCCTGCTCAAGTGGTCTATGGTTCAGTAATCTTATTTTGCTATCTATGGCAGGTCTAGCTTTATCAGCCATGCTGAATCACATCCATGGAATTCTTTGGATAGGACCAATTGCACATGTGGTCATGTTGATCTCCTCTTTAACCAAATGCATTCACAATGTCTTTCTTTATTTATACTATAAAAACATAGAGGCCCTAGAAGAAAGTAGTGCATTGGATTAAAACCCTAAAATAAGGTTTTTAAAGATTCACAGAAAGACAGAAAAAATAATGGTAACTAGTATTGCTTGTGGGTATGTTGTGTCTGTCAGTCACAGATCTGAATACTGTACGCCTATTATCTAATCTTCAAACCTATCCTGTGAAGAAAGTGCCATAGTAGTATCTGTGTTGCTACTACAGAAACTGGGTTTAAGGAAACTAAGTGTTTTGCCCAAGGTCACACAACTAATAGCAGACCTAGATATAACCCACATTTATTTGGTACCAAATTCTTCGCTCCTTACCTTGACCAACACACATACTGCCTTCCAACAAACAATAGAGCCCTATAGACCTAGCCTGGATACAGATGGTGCATCTGTCTACCATGTTTAAGCTTCTCATCAATCCAGGCAAAAAAATGCAGAGAACAATAGAAAAGAGAGCAAGATAATTAATAGTTTTCTCCTATCAGACAAAGACATGACCACTAGAGTCTTCCATCTGTACTCTGAATCACAGTACCCCTCTAAATGTGCTATCTATCAATTCACAGTGTGAAAACAATCAAATTATAGTATTTGAAGGAAGGTAAATCCAGCCAGGAGATTGATGTTTTCTAAATGAGCAACATGTGCTGAGCTAGCCTGCAGAAAGCTCCACGTTAGCAGGGAGTTGTAGCTGCAAAGAAGAAAGGATAACATCCCGACAAGTGGCCTGGTGAGAAGAGGTTTTTCAGCTAGAGGCCAGTGGCTCAGCTCCCTGACTCAGAGGCTGGCCGTTGTTCAAAAACCTGACTCATCCTAACAGAAGTAGGATGTCTATGACCTAATGCATCGTGCAGAATTAAATGCTGTTTTGCCAAATTTATTCATTTAGGGATCAGTTATATAGCCTGACCCATTGCCATTGTGAGTGAAAAGAACATAGAAATTTATTTCTTTACAATGCATGTTTCATGACCACTCTTCTATCATAAAAGTTATGCTATCAATAAAACAGAAAAACTGACCGAAGATAATGTTAAGAGGGAGGAGTAACCTGAGAATAACAGTTTGTTTGTGTCCTTTTAAGAGTTAAATACAGCCTGACCAGGCGGTGGCGCAGTGGATAGAGCATCGGACTGGAACACAAAGGGCCCAGTTTCGATCACCAGCTTGAATGTGGGCTCATCTGGTTTGAGCAAGGCTCACCAGCATGAACCCAGGGTCTCTGGCTTGAGCAAGAGGTCACTCAGTCTGCTGTAGCCCCCACCCCCCACCCCGGGTCAAGGCACATATGAGAAAGCAATCAGTGAGAAACTAAGATGCCACAATGAAGAATTGATGCTTCTCATCTCTCTCTTTTTCGGTATGTCTGTCTCTATCTGTTCCTCTCTCTGACTCTATCTCTGTCCCCCCCCCCAAAAAAAAATTTTACAAGGATAGTTTTAGAATTTTAGAAATGCAAAAGAAAGAACACTTAGATGCCACCATTTAATAGTTGGAGATCACGGAAGAGAAACTACTTCCTCAAAGTCATTGAGAACATCGGTGCAGTTAGAATCCATGTTTTCTCATCCTCACTCAGCAGTGGTTCTGGCACAGGGCGCTGATCCAGCTTTTCTCTCATTTACATTTAGAAAATGTCCATAATGATGCTCAGTATGTAATTCAGACATCAGTTAGGTCAAACTGTTTTTTGTTTTTTTCTTGATATTCAACTAAAATAGGACAGATCTACCATCTGACATTCAAAGAACGATTCATGTCTCTCCCTCTGACCATTTAGGGATTTGATTGACTTTTCCCTCTACAATCCTGCCTCCCAATTTTTTTTTTCTGCAGCTAAATTAGAACACTTCTTATTTTTCTGTACACACTGCTCCATTTTAAGACTGCATTAACCCTCAGCAAAGCAACTCTATTCATTATCCCAAATTATTCTGCCATTGGGCTCCTCATTGTAGGAACCTTTCATGAAAGGTATGAGGACATTAGAATCTGGTTATAACGCAAGACTTAATATGCTAAAAAAAAAAAACACCAAAATTTTAGAAATTTCTGTTTCAAACATTTTGAGACTACCTTGCCTTAAAAAAGTTTCACTGGTCATTATGTCTGTTGGCTCCAGACTTCCAACATACTCATTTGTTTCTCCTCTTTTCAAATGTTTCTCTTCCACTCTTTCTCCTGTCAATAGCAGGCACTGAATCCTACTGTTTGCTCCTGCAGAAAGGTTTTTGTGTCTTTGCTTTTTTACTATTTTTTTTTCTCTAGCCTATGCTCTAGGTATTGTATTTAAAAAGGTTAGTTGCCTGGAAAGGTAGTTTCCATAAAAGGAGGAACCCTAATACCAAAATGTTTTTCTATCTGTGATATACCTATCAAGCTTTAACTTAAATAATTTGCCTATTGGCTAGGACACAAATTTTAAGAAGTATTTGCTTAATAACAGGTTGACCTAATGTCTCCATGTATTTCTATAAAACCTAAACCACATATTTATTTACCTATCTTGTTTACACCCAAAGCTTTGTAAAAGATGGACACAGAAGTGTTGGAACACATCAGTTCCACCTGGAAGCCAACTGAAACATCTAAAGGGAGTAGGGATGAGGGTAAATACAGTTCCCCACTGAAATGAAGGAAAGGAGACATCAGATGCCACACAAATTGAGTTCTCTCCATTACATGGGCCTCAGATGGTATGACCATTTGAAAATAGAATGTGAATTAAGTATTACTATCAAATTCCTTTTAAAAAATTACCCTCTTTTATCTAAGTAATTGATTAAAACATTCTTAGAGGACTCCCCCACACACCCAGAGCCCAACTGATACAGGACAATAACATTTTAGATACAAAGATAATCCCCAAAAGAGGGGATTTCTATAAAAAATAATGTTTCTTTTGTCCATGCCTATTAGCTAGACACAGAGGCTGCCTGAAATCGTTTTGTGGAATGGACCATGCATAATAAATGTGTAACGTATGTATTCATTTCTCTACTCCTACATGCTCTTAGTCATCTGTACCTCCTACATGCAAAATGTCCACCCTCACGGGATTGACAGCAGCCTGTTTCATTTGAAAGCCCAGACTGGGAAAGTCATGGTCAAATAGTTATATCATCTTAAATTATTTACAACCTTTAACTCCCTATATTTAAGACCAGAAAGCATAAATGAATGCAGAAAAGCAAACCTAACTGGAGGAAGATGAGATGAGTGATTCTAGTTGCAGAGCCAAGACTGTAAGGGCTGGAGAGCCGCAAGGGAGGGCGGGGTAACCAAGGGCGTTTCTGTGATATGAAAGGGCTTTTGATGTGATATGAAATACGGGGTGTAGGAGAGCCAGCTGAGAGAGAACAGAAGTTGTATATACCTTTGCTTTTTTATGTATTTCTATAGGTATTATACAAAATCTAGGACTAGGTTGGATGTTGTGGAAGAGCCACAAAATGTATAAAATTCCTATTTCCTTTAAACATTTTAATTCTACTTGGGAACCTGTACCTCTCATTTCAAGAAATACTATCTTCCCCTATTTGATTAAAAATAAAAATAAAAAATCCTTGTAATCTATATGCTCAACAGCCTGTATACACCGTAGTTTTCTTCTGTGTTTTACCACATAAAGCAATCATTTTAATATTGTTAAAATTCTTTATGTTCATGTGACATTTCAAGTAATTAATAAAGCAGAAAGGAGAATACAACAGATAGAACCAAATACTGTAACTCAGAAATAACTTATATTTAAATTTGTGGATAACAATGATAGCAGTACAAATTAGTCCTTACATAGATCTCTCTCTCCTGTACACACAAACAGAAAGATGAGTGGATGACTGAAAAGATAAATGATGGAAGGATGATTAGAAAGACAGAAAGGAAAATAACTAGATGAATGCTTGGATATATTGATGGATAGATACGCAGGTGACCAGGGGGATGTTTGAAAACAGACTAATTCTACTCTTACTGATTTTTAACTAAATGCATTCCATTGGTTCTACTTGCATTTAAGAGAAAATCTAGAGAAGAGAAGCTAAAATCAATGTTAAATTTAAGGTTTTTTTCACATTAGAAGATATAATTTATTCAGCTATCCTTAAGAAATTGAGAAAATAGATTATTAAAATCATTAAGAGGCTAGTCATTATTATCCTTACATGTTTAAAGCACTATGGATGGACTCCCTGATGATGCAAGTAAGAAAATCAGCACTCAGAAACTTTTTACCCAATCCTATTTTTTTGTGGCTAATTATATTGGTGTTACTTTGTTAAGGATTACACAAAGTACATTCTGTTCTGAATCAATAATTTTGGCAGTTGTCAAGACTTAGTCTTATAAATGGATTAAAAATGAGTGTCAGTTTTTATTATGGAATATAAAAACACACACACAAAAGAAGAGAGAATAGTTTAAGAAGCCCATTACTAACCTCAAACAAATTCTGCACGTTATACCAAATTTGACATCTTGATACATGATGCTTTGGAATTAGAGTGGAATCACCAACTCATAGAGTCTCTAAATTGGCAGGCACTCAGAGATTTGGCCCTAAGGGAAATTTGACAATGAGTTGTCAGAAGTGGAGGTGAGGTGCTATTGGCACCTAGTGGATAGAGGTAGGGTTGCTTCTCAACATCCTAAAATGTTCAGGGCAGCCCCCACAACAAAGAAAATTCTCTCCAATGTCAGTAATGCCATGCTTGGAAAACCCTGCTCTGGTCCAGCTCATCACGAGACAGACATGTTTTTAATGCACTTTTCTATCTCTGGTGTTGTCCAGAATCTCCTTCAACACCTCTGTATTTCCTAAAAGGTGAAGTCTCTTTCTGCTCTGCCAATTCCTCGGAGGACGTGGTTTCTAAGCGCTCTTATCATCTTGTTCGGTGCCTTCTGAGTTCCCAAGTTGGGTTCAGAAGTCCAGAGTGTTCCAGCTTCCTCTGACAAAAATAGTTTTCTTTCAAGCTGATTCCTAAAAAGTTCTATTTGAAGTTTCTGAAATAGAAGTAGCGCTGGATAAAAACCATTTTGGTTATGAGAGACCTTTGATCAAGATGTTCATTTCTGCTGCCTGTTTGCCTTGATGTGAAATACCCTAAACTTGGTTGTCATCCTTCTACTGATGAGAAAGTAGTTTCTTTGTTATAATGTATAAGTCTTGAAAATGTCTGACGCCTTTAAAACGTATATTGGCAAAGCATACTTGAGTATAAATGCTTGTATTTCTATTATTTGATGATATTTTTAATATGTTTACTAATATATTTTAAGCTTAGCTAAAAGTAAATGCTAGCAAAATTCATGAACACAGCCAAAGAGGATGTACTAACTTTGTCTTCAGTCCTCTCAACTGGAAATTTTTCATTGACATTTCTGAGAAGTCACCTTACACACAACAGAAAGGCAAATACGGAGGCCCTGTTTTTAAAACAAGGACAAGTTAAAAATCAAGAAACAAAGAATGAAAAATATGCTATTTCTGTGGATAATGAATTAGAATAGTTGAACAAGATTGTTTTGAGAAACACAGACTCTGTGGTTAGTGGTCTCAGAGCGAATCCTGAAAAAAGTTGTGGGCAACAAAGGCAAAACCTCAGTGCTGCAGCTTCAGTTCCTTCGTCTGTAAAGTGGGTCGGAGAAGCACCTGATGCAAAGGACGGTGCTAAGGCTTCTTTTAGGTAATAGGGGTAAAACCCTTAGTTCAATCCTTGTCACTTAGGAAACACCAAATGCTAGCTATCATTACCTTCATTAAATATTGTTATAATCGAATTGAGTCATGCACACTGTTTTCTGCAGATGAGGTTAATGGGTTTTAGTGGGATGAAATGACTTTTCCACAGGAGGAAATTCAGTCAGTGGTATAGTTAATATTAAAACTCTTGGTACAGTGGATAAAGTATCAACCTGGAATGCTGAGGTCTCTGGTTCGAAATCCTGGACTTGCTTGATCAAGGCACATATGAGAAGCAACTACTATTAGTTGATATTTCCTGCTTCCCCTACCCACTGCCCTTCCTCTCTCTCCTCTCTCTAAAAACTTAGTTTAAAAAAATTCTTCTGCCATTGACTCCATCTATGAAGCTTCATTTAGAAATTCAGATTGTTAACTAATCCATTTCTTTTTAAATCCAGAAGTTTCTATGGGAAGCTCTACAAAGTTGGGAGGCACTTCCAGAATGCTTTGAATAAGAAGTTAGCAAGCTCTACACTCCTGAAATCAGTTTTCTTTTCAGGCTGTCATTTCCTGGTCCCCTCTCTTCGTCTCTCTTCATTTTCATGACTCCTGTTGAAGCATCTGCTTGGCTAGGGGCGCATCCAAGGGAGATCTCCATGAGTAAGCCTTGACTTTATCTCAGTTCTTTCCTGCTTTTCTTTTTTTTTTATTATAATTTTATTTTTTTAATGGGGTGACATCAATAAATCAGGATACATATATTCAAAGATAACAACTCCAGGTTATCTTGTCATTCAATTATGTTGCATACCCATCACCCAAAGTCAGATTGTCCTCTGTCACCTTCTATCTAGTTTTCTTTGTGCCCCTCCCCCTCCCCCTTTTCCTCTCCCCCCTCCCCCCATAACCACCACACTCTTATCAATGTCTCTTAGTCTCACTTTTATGTCCCACCTACGTATGGAATAATGCAGTTCCTGTTTTTTTCTGATTTATTTATTTCACTTCGTATAATGTTATCAAGATCCCACCATTTTGCTGTAAATGATCCAATGTCATCATTTCTTATGGCTGAGTAGTATTCCATAGTGTATATGTGCCACATCTTCTTTATCCAGTCATATATTGATGGGCTTTTTGGTTGTTTCCATGTCCTGGCCACTGTGAACAATGCTGCAATGAACATGGGGCTGCATGTGTCTTTGTGTATCAATGTTTCTGAGTTTTGGGGGTATATACCCAGTAGAGGGATTGCTGGGTCATAAGGTCCTTGTTCTTGGTTAGGAAGAATAAATATAATCAAGGTGGCCATATTACCCAAAGCAATATACAAATTTAATGCAATTCCCATCAAAATTCCAATGACATTTTTTATAGAAATGGAACAAAAAATCATCAGATTTATATGGAACTATAAAAAACCCCAAATAGCCAAAGCAATCCTAAAGAAAAAGAATGAAGCTGGGGGCATTACAATACCTGACTTCAAACTGTATTATAGGGCCACGACAATCAAAACAGCATGTTATTGGCAGAAAAATAGACACTCAGACCAATGGATCAGAATAGAAAACCCAGAAATAAAACCACATATATATAGTCAAATAATTTTTGATAAAGGTGCCAAGAACACACAATGGAGAAAAGAAAGCCTCTTCAATAAATGGTGCTGGGAAAACTGGAAAGCTACATGCAAAAGAATGAAACTGGACTACAATTTGTCCCCCTGTACTAAAATTAACTCAAAATGGATCAAAGATCTAAACATAAGACCTGAAACAATTAAGTACATAGAAGAAGACATAGGTACTAAACTCATGGACCTGGGTTTTAAAGAGCATTTTATGAATTTGACTCTACAGGCAAGAGAAGTGAAGGCAAAAATTAATGAATGGGACTACATCAGACTAAGAAGTTTTTGCTCAGCAAGAGAAACTGATAAAATAAATAGACAGCCAACTAAATGGGAAATGATATTTTCCTGCTTTTCTTAATCGGAACTAAACCTTAGCAACTGCCTCTCTAACACAAAAATCCTTTGTGCTCTGTGATGTTCCCATGTACGATCCTTGAGTATGGTCAAGTCAGTGATCGGGAACACAGCCAGAGGTCGGCTCAGAAAAGTTTGTTTAGGATTGCTCAGAGACCAATGGTGGGGAGGTTATCCTGGTTAGTCTCTCTGGGAATCTCTTCTGTTCATCTATTTTAAGTGTTCAGTTTTTTATTTATGAACAGTTAAGAATTAAGTTGGGAGATCTATCACAAATATCCCTTACATGCATACTAAATATCTGTTTTTATACAATCATCTTCCTCATAGCACTAAAATAGGAGACAATGCTTTCACTTGTCTCATGAAGTCATTCATTAACTTGTACTTTTGTGATGAATCTGAGTAGTTATTGTGCGCATTGAGTAGCTGCAACATGCTAGGCCCTCCAAATATCAGGAAGAGAAATTAGGGTGTTGTTCCTTGAGGCAGTGGAGAATAGCAGAAAATAAAACAATGGTTTTTGTAGGGGAGTGAATGAAAACCTTAGAAAGAATAAGTAGTTCAAATGACCCTCAATGACTTATTAAAATAGTATAGGGATCTAAACAGGAGTGGCTAGTCAAAACAGGAAAAATTACTTACAGATAATCATGAAGAAAGTAGGAGCCCTGATGCCCAGCTGGTATTCTATAAAATCTTATTTCAAAGGAGGTCCTGCAAATGGCAACTGTCACTCTAACTGTCTCTATGACATGTACCTTCTAGCTTTGTAACAAAGATAACTGTTGTTAGTCCAGATAGCATTTGGGGCCCTTTCAGCCAACTCTAGGGAACAGAAATATGTGTATTTATAAAATTTACCTTCTGCTGATCATATGCCCTTTCTTATTCCCGTGGCCACTTGCAATACCAAACAACGGAGTAGATTGCAGGGAGGAGGTCCCTGCTGTCTCCAGCCAATAGGTGTCTCCGCCACTCCACCTGCAGACACAGACGCAGACACAGACGCAGACAGCAGTGTGGTGATTACTAGAGGGACGGAGGGGAGGGGGGGAGGTAGAAGAGGGTGTGCAGGGGATCAATGGTGATGGAAGGAGACTTTGTGACTTGGGGTGGTGGACACACAATACAGTGTACAGATGATGCATTATCAATTGTACACCTGAAGCCTATATAACTTTATTAACCGATGTCATCCCAATAAATTCAAGAAAAAAAAAAGAATATCATATAAATTGAAAGTAATTGAATCATTATAATATCCTATGTTTGAATTGTCAATAATTGGGAGCCAATATCATTTTTTAGTTTAAAAGTAATCAGAATAACTTTCTATAGCTGCAGAAACCATTCATCAAACCCTAACCCAGTAAACTATCGGGATCACTATGCTCAAAATTAATGCAACGGTCTCCTCGCTTTGTTTTCCCGTACTTCCACTCCAGACTTAAATGCCAGCCCCGCCAGCAGGTATGCCATGCGACAAGAGGTGACATTAGACAGGTTGCTAACAGTGTAATGATGCTAACCTTTTCGCAAAAGGTGTCCTTTTGGTAAAATGTTACATATATTTTCTTATTCAAGTTGCGGGTATTGGGGAGTTTAAATATTGCAGTGGCAAAACGTTAACAAAAAAATAATAATAAATGAATCAACACCTAGTCTGTGTGGTAGGGAGTTTCTTAGGTACGTTGAAGGGATACAATTCCTTTAGTATCTTCTAGGGGCCCAGTCAGCACCCCGAGAATGTTTCGGTATATTCAGAATGTATAAATTCGGATTATAAAGCGGAAGTGCAGGAGGATGTATGATAATGGAGAGAAAGTATAAACCAGAATACGAGGTGTCCATTGTAGCTATTAGAGGAGTTGAGATGTTTTTTGTTTTTTTAACCTTTAGCCATCAGGAACCTTCAGTAATTTTGAGCAAAGGAATGACCTAATTGATTTGTGTATTAAAAATTTATATCTAGTGGCAAACCTTCAGTGGAGGAGTCTGAAAAAGGGAAAGTCATTAAGAAACTATTTTAAGGATGTCACAGGCTGTGGGGGTGGAGAATGGACACAAGAGGGCAGGTAAATTACTAAATTAATGACCAATTAGACTAAGTAAATACAGAAAATAACGTGAGGGATATTTTTTTGTGTGTGTATTTTTCTTAAGTTGGAAACGAGGAGGCAGTCAGACAGACTCCCGCATGCGCCCGACCGGGATCCACCCCGCATGCTCACCAGGCGTCGATGCTCTGCCCATCTTGGGGCGTCACTCTGCCGCAATCAGAGCCATTCTAGCGCCTGAGGCAGAGGCCACAAAGCCATCCTCAGCGCTCAGCACCCGGGCAAACCTTGCTCCACTGGAGCCTTGGCTGCGGGAGGGGAAGAGTGAGACAGAGAGGAAGGAGAGGGGGAGGGGTGGAGAAGCAGATGGGCGCTTCTCCTGTGTGCCCTGGCCGGGAATTGAACCCAGGACTCCTGCACGCCAGGCCGACGCTCTACCACTGAGCCAACCAGCCAGGGCCAGGGATATTTTTTTAAACGCAAAAACAAAAGCAACCTGTTCTCCGCACCCAAATGCCCTTCTCCACCATTTCAGAAAACAGTCCGTTACTCTCACAAGGCCTGTCTTCCCTTCCCACCCGCGGGGCAGCACTTGGTGTGCTCGCCTGTAAGTCTCCACATCTGGAGAACTAATTTGTTTGTGGACGGTTTCGGTTCCACAGAGTAGTTAGCAATCACTGAGCTGCACCAAGTTCATTCAACCCTGATAATTAAATTAAATACCGACATCAAGGAGACAGCAGAAACTTCCTAACAATACCAAAAAGTTTTCCAGCCCCTGAAAAAAAGCCACGCTGCATTATAATGGAGACAGATGACATATTCTGTGGTGGAGTGATGGCCATTTTAATATCCCAGCCATATTTCCATATGTCTGTAGCGTAGTCTAGCGGAATCTGGTCTCACAGGTGGAGTAACGCCTTGACGGCTCAATATAAAAGGACAGACTTGACTCTCGAGTTCAATATTACACGGGCATGCCCTTACGGAAGAAGATTTAATTACTGAAATACCAGGAGGACACTGGAACAATATCGCTGTGAAGGTCTTTAGAAAGGAGAGCTTGCGTGTCATGGCTGCTGACTTCCACACACTCGTCTATTTTACTTTTTTGATTCCTGCACTCATTTTCTGGGTAAAAGGCATCCCCACCAATGTCTGTGACAGCTGCAAGTTTGGGATTCATTCCTCCTCTTAAACGTTGTATTTCTGCCTCTCCCTTCTAAAACAAAAGAAGACACTTCAAAAAATAATAAACTGCACAAAATCATTTCCTCTGTCACACCTAAGCCACAAGATGTGTCCTTTCTACAAGTGAACACACCATCAGTCTTTACCCATCCTTCCTGTGATAATATGTGTGTGTGTGTGTGTGTGAGTGAGTGTGTCAGTCTGTCTGACCCTGTCTTTTTGATACTTTAGCGTATTTTACTTTTCTGTGCTTTTCTTATTTATTGCATCTTGGGGAGTGTTTCAAGGCAGCATATGTAGATGATTTATTATGGTTGTGTTGCATAGATGCACCATGATTTCTTTATTTAAAAGAATTTAAAGATTTTACTTATTGATTTTAAAGAAAGGAGATAAGAAAAGCAGGGTGGCAGGGAGCAAGAAGCACTAATTTATAGTTGCTGCTTCTTTGTTCCTTGACCAGGCAAGCCTAGAAATTTGACCCGGCAACCTCAGCATTCCTGGTCGACACCTTACCTACTACACCACCACAGGTCAGGTGCACCATGATTTATTTAAGTAGTGCCCCATTGATGACTATTTAGGTCACTTACAGTCTGGTATAGGCTGAATTGTGTCTTCCCAAAATATATATGTTGAAGTCCAAGCCCCCAGTACCTTAGAATATTATTATTTTCGTAGACAGGGACTTGAAGAAGGCAATTAGGTTAAAATAAGGTCATTAGGATAGGCCGTAACCTAGTCTCACTGGTGTTCTCATAAGAAGGGGAAGTTCAGACACACAACTTATACCAAGAACACACAGAAAGGAAAGACCATGTATGGATATAGTGAGAAGGCAGATGTTTAGAGAAGAGCCTCAGAGAAACCACACCTGTGGACACTGTGATCTTGGACAGGTGGCCTTCAGAACTGTAAGAAAAAATATGTTTATGTCCTTTAAGCTACTCAGTTTGTGGTTGTTGGTTATGGCAGCCCTCTCAACCAAAACACATTCTTTTGTCTTTACAAAAATATAGAAATTAATAATTTGTATGAGGTTATTAATATATACATCTTCACATTAGAGTTGATTTATAGTTAATTTCTGTAAGTGCAGTTGCTGAGTACATCTAAATTCATATTGGTTTTATACCACCTTTACCAAAGAGGATTTCTTTATGAATAATTGGAAAAGTGGTATCTTATATTTTTTAGTTTAATTAGTAGTTCTTTCATTTTTAATGAGCATGTATATCTATTTTTAAATTTTATTTTTCACTTACAGTTGACATTATATTAGTTCCAAGTGTACAACCCAGTGAGTAGACATTATATAACTTACTGATTGTTCTGATGAGTCTTATACCAACCTAACACCATACACAGTTATTAGATTATTATTGGCTATATTCTTTACACTGTACTTGACATCCTGTGACTATTCTGTAACAACTAGATGAACCCAAAGAGGCCCACACCAAGACACATCATAATTAAAATGTAAAAGGTCAAAGTCAAAGAGAGAATCCTAAAGGCAGGAAGAGAAAAGCAATTAGTAGCCTACATACGACCGTCAACTGATTTTTCAACAGAAACTCTGCAGGCCCAAAGGGAATGGCAAGAAATATTCAAAATGATGAAAAGCAAGGACCTACAACCAAGTTTACTCTACCCAGCAAAGCTATCGTTTAGACTCGAAGGTGATATGAAGAGTTTTCCAGACAAGGAAAAGCTGGAGGAGTTCATTAACACCAAATCAGTATTACAGGAAATGTTAAAGGTTCTTTAAGAAGAAGAAGAAAGAAGAAAGACAAAAGATATGAGTAATAAAATGGCAATAAATACATATCTATCAACAATTGAATCTAAGGAACAAGAAATGAACCAGCAGGACAGAAACAAGCTCATAGGAACAGAGAATGGTTTGGTCTTGCCGGACAGGCAGGGGTTGGCAGTAAGGGTGAAAAGGTGAGAGGATTAAGAAGCCTATGTATCTTTTAATATGTATGTGAGTACAGAAGCGGAGACTTTATCACTTCTATCATAGGCACAGGCAGCTAAAAATGGAAAAAGGTCACCTTTAATTTTGAGAGGGTTATTTCAAGAGGCTTTAAACAAATTGTCTTTGTTCATTCCTGGGCGGTTCAAATTTAATCCTGGGAAACTCTGTAGGCTCCATTGGTGGAATAATCTATTCTAACTCTCGACCCCACATTCTCAGCCAAAGATCTTATATAATCCAGCCGAACCGAAAATTCCAAAAGGGAGCACTAGGAAATAAACAGTTTTGACTGTGTCTCTTTCCCTAACCTTTCAAGGACTATCATTTCTCAGCTCCGAGGAGAGGTTGTGTGATCCAATTAGGCAAATTGAAAAAGGCTGCTTTTATGCAAAAAGCATGAGAAAGTTAATTGAAATCAATTCATGTTCAGTGAAAAACACTACAGACATCACTGATAATTTAGAGCAATTAAAAGATGCTGTCCCGAAGCAAGGCAGAAACATTAAGTTTAAAAGCCTGTTAAAGGGAAATTACCGAAAATATTTAAATGATATTATTCACCTAAGGTGGACGAGGGACATCCAAACCAATTAGAAACTGTAAGACGTTTCATTAGTCAGAAGCTGTGTGCTTAAGACCATTCAGGTGCGAATTCTTTACCTTGTATCCTTTGCTGTTGCAACATTATCTGTTGAAAATAATACATTCACCCTAGTTTTGAGTATGTTCTTCATGAAAATAGCTGCTACAGCTCAGTCATTAGAAAATAGTTTTTCTATTAATGAAAAAGGTATTTTTTTTACTACAATAATGGGTTTCGAGCTATATTTTTAAGGGCTCTGGATATCTACATTTCTAGGTGGTAATTGCACGTGTACAGACAGACTGAAAATAGGGTAGAGAGCAGAGGAATAAACTACTAAACAGAAATCCGAAATGCCCATCTCATGGCCAACACATAAACATCTTTGTTTTATTACAGTGAATGTTCATGGAAAACAAGTGTATCTTATCTATGGTTCTTCCTGTCGCCATTCCCTTTGCCTTGGCCATAACATACATTTGCCATTTAATTCCATTTTCTTTTCACTGGAGTCTGGATAGAGCCCCTGAATCCTTCTTAACATGGCGATACAGGCAACCAGCCCCAAATGGTAGGAGTTGGCATGAGACACATTCTAACATAAGATTTTGTTATAAAATGATTTCTTCATAAAATATAGAGAAACATTATTTTGTATTAAACAACAAGAATTACTCTATTAAGTCATAACTGAAAGTCCTTCTAGAGCCTTAATTTGGATTGGTCTTTGCTAAGCCCCAGTTGGCGCACCCTCTTTACCTGCGTCTAGCTTTACATTTGTCCCGCCCTAGTCTCAGTAAGTAATCATCTAACGTGGTGCTTGCTCACCCAATTCCTCTGAGAGCTCTGCTCGGCCTCCCCTTTGTTCAGAGGACACAGGGGACCCCCTTAGAAGGGCACGAGCAGTTCTCCTTTGTCTGACCGCATAACAGCTCCTTCTAGAAGCTAAATCCTGGGTTCGTAAACACTACACTTCTCTAAATGCCCGGTGCCTCATGCAGTCTCTCTGGCCACCTCTGCCTTCACATGCTCGGAATGTCTCTTGGGAATCCTTGCCTCTCTCCAATAACTCCATCCTCTGCATTTCTAATCATTTGTGAGACCCAAGCAACCTGTTTTCCGCCCTGGGGCTTGTCTTTGCCTCCTGCTACCAGGCTTTTTGAACCAATTCTCCTTTTTATTTTCACTGTTCCACCCAATGAAAACCCACCTCGGGCCCCTTATCACCTGTGTGCTTAGTTTTGCTGTTGTCTTTTGGTTTTACAATCTATTTCCTCAGCTTCTCAGGAGGACTCTCTATAGGAAGATCAGCCTTTCAATAAGTCCTCAGGACTCGAACACAGTGCTCAGAGACCGAATGGAGTGCGGAAGCCGAAACGAGCTGGGCAGAACAAAGCGAGCAAGAGGGGTCCATGGATGTAAGCTCTTGACTGTTTAGGAACAACCCAACCACGAACTTCTGAATTTTGAGTAATTGTTGTCTCAATGAGCCAACAGAACAAAGTTTTATTTGCTCCTGATGGTTTTGTGAAGAGTGCACATGGCTGCTTGATGGAATGGCTACGCCTAGGTCTTGACAGAATCGGAATGACTGAATAGAGACCAACCTTATTGGGGAGCACATGATGCTTAGGTGCCAACTGCATCATCGATACCTGACAGTCATTGAAAGTCCCCCATACCCTAAGAATGGAAATAGATGCAGTATTTAATTGTTACTGTGCCAATGTTGTGTGCGTTGCCTTAGACTGGTTCTCATAACCTCCAATGGACACTGTCAGGAGCAAAGAGCATTCAGTTCCTCTTCCAGATGAAGAGTGAGTTTTACAGAGGATAAGAGACTTGCCATTCAGGTACAAAAACCAATGAAACATAGGCTTTGCCTTTAGGGAACTGCAACTCCAGTACAAATCACAGATAAACAAACTGATAATAAAAATATTGAGTTTGACAAATGTGGACAAAACGCTGTGAGTATTGTGGAGAATAGATAAGAAACACCTAACCCTTTGTACAGAATTCAGAAGTAGTTCCTCATTGTCATAATGACCTGCTAAGTGGGCTCTTAGAGACCATTGAAAGTAAGCCAGGGGAACATTTGGATCAAAGTAAAAACTGAGAGAGCAATGCTTTGTGTGTAAAGCAAGAAAAAAAAATTCTAGTCCAGGAAATGCCTTTGAATCAATGGGTGTAACACATAAGGTGAGCTGGTCCTCAGCAGAGGGTGCAGGAAGAAATCCCTAAGGACAAGATCATTAAGTGTCTTTTTAATTTTTTTGTCAAGTTTCAAATGGTCCTTGATGCTCTGGTCTGTTCCATCGTGTATTTATTTCTTTTGAAGTATATCATATAGGATAACGATTAATGGCATTGGCACTTAAGGATGCGATTTGAGTTCTAGCTTAACTGCTTATTGTGTGTGACTTGGGGGAAGTTAATGAGTCTTTCTAAGCCTATTATCACTGAGAAGGTACTTCACAGCACTGCTTGAGAATACTAAATTCATAAATGCAGATAAAGCCCATGTATTGTCTAACCCAAGGCGGTTAAGATTTCCACTTTATTCGTGTTGTTCAATTGTTATTACTGTGAATACTGTTGCTACCCCTCCTACTGCACCTGTCCCTACTGTCACTCATATTCTACTGTCTACTGAAAAGAAATGTAAACTTATTGCCTGAAAATGTGCCTTATCATACGTCCTCAGCATAAGAACTCAGTAGGGGACATCTGCAGCTAATTCTTGCCACCAGCTTCATCTTGCTCCAGGCATTGAAGTTCTGGGACTGCGCATATTGGGGAAGCGTCTTTGACATTTTCTAAGTACCTCCCACCCCCTGCCAGGGAAGTGAGAGCAGCAGTAATTACTGGGTGGATGACCTGAGCCTGGTACACGGCCCCTGTGGGCTTTGGTCTCTGTTTATTTCCTCTCTTTAGGGCATTCTCCAAACTTCCCAACTACCTTCTCACAACACTTTCAAGTAGGGTTACCAGATGTCCTGATAATACCTAGGACAGGGGTCCCCAAACATTTTACACAGGGGACCAATTCACTGTCCCTCAGACCGTTGGAAGGCCGGACTATAAAAAAAAACAACTATAAACAAATCCCTATGCACACTGCACATATCTTATTTTAAAGTAAAAAACAAAACGGGAACAAATACAATATTTAAAATAAAGAATGAATAAGTTTAAATCAACAAACTGACCAATATTTCAATGGGAACTATGGGCTTGCTTTTGGCTAATGAGATGGTCAATGTGCTCCTTTCACTGACCACCAATGAAAGAGGTGCCCTTTCCGGAAGTGTGGTGGGGTCCAGATAAATGGCCTCAGGGGGCCGCATGTGGCCCGTGAGCCGTAGTTTGGGGACCCCTGACCTAGGACATCTATGGACTTGTCCTAGAGACCCATGACCAGGTACAGTCCTAAAGGACAGCCTGGTGAGCAGATCACTCCTGCTGGTCAGAGCAGAATTTCGTAGGATCACATGAGACTTGCCTACCAGAGCTTTGGTGTTTTAAATTATTTGTATAGACAGGGGCCCCACAAAACATATTTACTCAAAAGCCTGAATATTTTATGGACAGTCCTGTGGAGCACTCACTATACATTGTGCCACTTTCTTACACACGGATCATGTAAGCCATTCTCCATTTACTGCTCCACCTAATTCACTGTCCTTGTCGTGCACTCTGAACTTGGCTGCTGTCAAAGATGCATCCATTTTTTCACTCCAGAAGAACTACCGATGTCTCACGCACCCCTAAATATGACATGGTCTTAGACTCCCAACGATGTTCAATGAATCTTTTGGGTGATGCTGTCATCCTGTATGAGGGTCCCATGCGGCTCAGCCTTTGACAGTTCATCTCTAAGGCATTTAATGATCATAGTTACCATCCATCACTTTTGGTGCCTAGAGCTTGATGGAGACCAATACACACATCTTCTGCCCTTGAGGAGATCAACGGAGACAAAGAAAATACTCTCTTCCCCGACAGTTGCCTGGAAATACCTTGACTATGAACATGGTCATAGTCCACGGCTTGTGCACCTTATTTCAGAGGTAATCGTTTGCTGTTTGGATTTGCCTGTGTTATTTGAGAGGCATAATATCAGTTTCTCTGGGGATTGACTGGCACTGAATTGAAAAATGCAGTAGTTGATGTCAGATAAGCAGGAATAAAATATCGAGCCAAATAATTTCATATTATGTGAGACACGTGCAGCAAGTGGAATAAGCCTCTTACCCAAATGATCTGTTTCCAGAAAGTAGAAAAAGTGGCTCATGGAAGATTCTAAGAATAAAAACGGGGACTATCATTGCTTTTAGGACTAGTGGCTATGAAATCTGAGGTGTACCTAAAGTAGAAATGCTGCTAGAAAAATTTTCCTTGCCCTCCCTAATTAGTCTGTTAATTATTTCCACCAAAATCTGCAAAACCAAGCTCTAATTTTAAAACAATTAAACTCTTTTTTTTTTTTTGTATTATAGCCAGAGTGTTTGACCAAATGAAACAACACATGAATCTAGATGTAGATTTGTAAGTAAAATTTCTGTGCTAGTCACATCCATTCAGTTTTTACTTAAATTCTTTAGATTGAGCATTAACTTAAAATGTTTAAAGAGAAAAAAAATAGGAACTTATGTCATGGTCATTGACCTTGTCTTAATGACAGAGATTTATTCAACTAAGATAAATCATACACACATGCTTTATAAATCTGTCTTTTGTGACATGCCATTTTTAATATAGTATATAATTGCATTAACTATAAAATGTTTGCATATCTTATCCTTCTAATAATAGTGACGGCCTCTCTGAAGAATTCCCACAGTAGACGCTAACGAGATTGAGTAGAGTTGATCAGAGAGTTGTTAATGTTATTTTCACTTTATAGATGAAGATCTTGACACTCATAAATATTAACTAGCATGTTCAAATTCATGAAGGGATTGTGATAAAATGAGATTTAAGTTGAATTAGTTTTTGATCATTGTCAACCCTTTGCTTTTCCCGTGTGTTTTATTTTATATATTGTTTTTTCTATCACAACGGCACATCTTCCCTGGTACTTGGAACTTGGCCCTACACCCACAGCATCTGGCACCTTTCTACATTCTCTGTGGGCACTTCAGAGAAAGGGCCACCCCTCCCCCCCCACAGCTGTGGTGAATTCACCTGCTATTCCCACCAGATTAGATCCATGAGTGTGGCCACTAGCCACCATAAACTTGGGTTTGCCACACTTACTTACAAGTGAACTATATTGATGCCTATCAGAGGATCAAATTTATCACCAAATGAACCCTTCTGAGTTCAGCCAGGCCCTCTCCCTGGCTGATGCCTCATCTTCCAGTGCTGACTACAAGAACCTAAAATTCTTGTCCACATGTAACTTGATCCACACAGGGTTTTTCTACCACTGTTAACTCAGAGCTCCGCTGTTTAGCTTGATCGAGAATATTAACCTCACTAGTATACATAACACAAAATTCATGATAGGTTTTTCTTCAAAATAGTATTTCAAAGCATCTTAAATCTTTACTAACAACCCTAGATGTGGGATTTGATGAGAGATAAAAAGAGAGAAAGGGAAAGAAGAAAGAGAGGGAGGGAGGAAGGGAGGGAGGAAGGGAGGGAGGGAGGGAGGGAGGGAGGAAGGAAGGAAGGAAGGAAGGAAGGAAGGAAGGAAGGAAGGAAGGAAGGAAGGAAGGAAGGAAAAAGAAAGGGAGAGAGAGAGAGAGAGAGAAAGCGAGGAAAGAAGTTCTATTTTCCTTGGCCATTCTGTGTAAGAGAATCAATCACTCGTTATTGGATTTATTCATTAAACAGATATGTATGAAGCACCTACTGTGTACCATGTGTCACACTGCTTCCTTAGTGATGTAGCTGAGCCACCCCTCCCAATGGCTTTATTGCCATTTGCACTTCAATTTGTTTATTATGCGTGTGTCTATTTGCAGACAAAAACTTTAGAGGGGAAGGACCAAAGCTCTCTATTGACAACACGCAAGTGACATCTGGAACACAGCAGACACTCAATAGATTCATGAATGAACAAAGGATTAAATTATTTAGAGTGTGATAATGGGTGAATGACAGCAGCTCCCCGCCCCTCGCCCGACCACTAACACCAAGGATGCTCACAGTGCAGTACCCCACACGGGCTCTGAAGTTCTCCAAACACTGGGATGTCCAGTCTCCCTCCTGGCAGGGCTTCTGCCTGAGCCTGGAGGCTCCCAGTTCTCAGAGAAGGGGCTGCCTACTCCTTACCCCCAGTATTCTGATCTTGTCTGCTTTGGATGTTAATTAATAAACTTCCCCAGCCTATCCTAAGAATCCAAGACTAAAAAAGATCCATTCTACTGCTGAAAAATATAAGCTTAATAACGAGCTAAAAACCTGGTTCTGGTAGATGATTTGTTCATTTAACCTCTGCTCAGAACAACAATATGATGTATTGATTTTGATTTTCTCATAAAAAAAAGATCATGTCACCTTTTAATAAGCAACTTATTACCAGATGCCGAGGTCTTGGTTCCGGTAAACAAGGATTATGGCTAAAGCATATTGAAAGGAGAATTTCAATATAACAATCAATAAAAATATGTAAAAAGTGAAATGAATCAAGAGCAAGAGCAATTTTCTCTTTGGGGCTTTATAACAACATCAATAAAAGTATTCTCAGCCCATTGCCTGATCCTGAATAGAGAAGGAGAGTAGTCGGATTGGAAAAAATTAACAAATTAAATATAATCATAAATAACTAAAAAAGTAATAATAGTAGCTACCATTTATTCAGGACCCGTTGCATACCAGATGCTGGGGTGGAAATTCACATTACTACAGAGAACAAGTTATCCTCGCTCGGCATTGCAGGAATGCCAGCCAGGAGACCTGGTTCTTTTACATAAATTATCATATTTAATGCTCACAGCAGTCCTTGGGGCTCTGGGTTTTAATGCCCATATTTTAGAATGAGGAACTTCTAGGCTTAGAGATGTAGATTCACTTGTGCAAAATCATAGTTAATATATGATCAGGTTTAGATCTTTGAATTCTAAATTTGTTGATCTTTCTGCTAAACTGTACTGCCCCTCCCTCCCAAACACAGGAAAATACTAAAATAAATTCAACTACCCTGTCAATTGGTGGAGGTTTAATTAATTTTGAAGAGAATTGTAGATTTTGTGCTAATGGCCCGTCCCCATTGCGGTTTCTGCTGCTCAGGCTAGTTTTAATAAGTGCTGGCATTTCCATTCTTGCACAGGATAGCAGGGACCACGTGACTGAAAGCGGGGAGCTTATTTCCTGAGCGCAGTGTTTAATCAAAAGTGACCCAGAGTTTAGTAATATGCGACCATATGTGATTTCATCTATATGTGGGATCTAAGGAGTGAAATAAACTAGCAAACAAACATAAAAAGATCTGTAGATACAGAGAGGAGACTGACAGCTGTCAGGGACGAGGGTTCCGGGTCTGGGTGAAAAAGGTGAGGGGACTAAGAAAGAAACACTGGAGGCCAGTATGACGATTGACGTAGAGAGGGAGCTCGGGGAGGTGGTGGAGGGCACAGGGGGGTGAAGGGTGATGGAGGAGACTTGACTTAGGGTGGTGAACACACAATACAGTACACAGATATGTGTTAGAGAACTACACCTGAAACCTGTGTAATCCTATTAACCCATGATAACAACAAATTCCATTTTATTTATTTTATTTTTTATTTTGTATTTTTCCGAAGTTGGAAACAGGGAGGCAGTCAGACAGACTCCTGCATGTGCCCGACCGGGATCCACCCGGCATGCCCACCAGGGGGCGATGCTCTGCCCCTCCGGGGCATTGCTCTGCTAAGACCAGAGCCACTCCAGCACCTGAGGCAGAGGCCACAGAGCCATCCTCAGTGCCCAGGCCATCTTTGCTCCGGTGGAGTCTTGGCTGCAGGAGGGGAAGAGAGAGACAGAGAGGAAGGAGAGGGGGAGGGGTGGAGAAGCAGATGGGCGCTTCTCCTGTGTGCCCTGGCCGGGAATCGGACCCGGGACTTCTGCACGCCAGGTCGACGCCCTACCACTGAGCCAACCGGCCAGGGCCAACAAATTCCATTTTAAAAAGTGATTCATAATTTCAGGGCCTAGCAGCACTGTATGAACTGGACACGTGTTTGTTTTCAAGCCTCCAGTCAGGGTGCAAGTATGGTGGGTGCTCTTCAAACCCACTCTCCCCTGGCTGCCCTTCCTAAAAGCTCAGGAAAGCAACTTGGATCCTTCGCTTTTTAAATCTCCTGTGTCAGAGGAGTTGGAAATGATCAGACCTTCTGGTGAGGGTTTTCTTAGATGGAGTACAATATCTGTGCTGTGTTTGTGCACAGACGCGCATGTGTGTCTGTGTATGTGTTCTGGGGAAGGAGCCTTTAGTCCCGTCAGGATCGGACTGCAACCTGCATGTGAGCCACTCTTCTGTCCACTCCAGTCTCTCAACAGAACCTCCAATGTGTGAGGGAAAGGGGGTGTGTGATATAACCATATGTCTACAGTAGAAAGGGGAGTATCATCCATTGAATCAATCATGTTCGTTATGAGACAAAGGATATAGATTCTGTCTCCTGAACCCCATGACAATATAAACTTATGTTTTGTTATAAATTTTTATTTTATATAAATATATATGTTTTTTAGAGAATAAAGATAAAAGTAAATGAACTCTAAAGCCATAAAATGGTGCCAATGCCCATTATGTTTTCAGATCACGTTCCTACCTCTGCTTTGCCTTCCTTCCTTCCTTCCTTCCTTCCTTTCTTCCTTTCTTTCTTTTCTTCCTTTCCTTCATTCTTTTCTCCCTTCCTTCCTTCCTTCCTTCCTACCTTCCTTCCTTCTTTCCTTCCTTCCATCCTTTCCTTTATCCTTCCCTTCATCCTTTCCTCCATCTTTTCCTCCTTCCATTTAACTTATATACATATTGTAAAGCCAGAAGGCACCACCAGGGCCACCATCATAGCAGCCCGGCCCATGCAGGTTCGCATTGGATTCGGATAGTCGGTAAAGAAACAGAGGAGCCAAAAGCAGATGGGCCATAGTCTTTAATTCTAGCTTGCACCCGGCGGGCAAGTAAAAATGCATACTGGGCTCCAAAACCCAGTCACATTCAGTGCTCACAAAGCTACTGACTTATCCGAGTTTCCTAGAATCAAAGGTTTCTAGCTCACCAGACTTATTCACCTCAGTTCCCCATCTCCTTCCTTATCCCAGATACAAACTCTGCACAAACTGGCATGTCACTCAGCACTCCGCCATCTTGGCTGCTTCTCCTGACCTCCTCCACGTGGCCTTTCTCTGCTCTCCTCTGCTCTCTCTTCTAATGATAATCTCAGGAACCAAGCGCCAAGTCCCGTTCTGCCCCCATTTTATAGTGTAGCTTCACAACCTTTAATCCAACATACAAAATAGGGAAGTCTCTAATACAAAGTCACTTTCTGAGGCATGATTGGATTGTACCACCCCACATCAAAAAGGGTGGGAAAGGCTTAATCCCAAAACTAAGCCCCAGGCTACAAGGATTCTCAACACACATTAATATCACCTGGGCAACGGCCTCACGTGGGCAACGTCATCTTTAACAAAGTGAGCATAATATATTTTATCTGCCCAACACATATGTAAAATTTTTTTTGTTTTTAATTTTTTTTATTTATTTACTTTTTTAGATTTTATTTATTCATTTTTATTAGAAAGAGAGGGAGGGATAGATAGAGAGAGAACAGGGGGAGGAGCAGGAAGCATCAACTCCCATATGTGCCTTGACCAGGCAAGCCCAGGGTTTTGAACCAGCGACCTCAGCATTCCAGGTCGACGCTTTATCCACTGCGCCACCACAGGTCAGGCCCATATGTAATATTTATAATGCCATAGGTCTGCTTTTATTCAGAGGCTTAAGAGTGATTTTCAAAGAACAGGGAAGGAAACCCCCATAGAACGGGACGTGAGGTATGCAGAAGTCCAGAATGCCCCATGGAGCAACAGAAGGAAAGCTTTGGAGGGGAGGGGCTGACAAAAGCCGAGGAGCCAGAGAAAGAGCATTGCCAATAGAGCAAGTAGAAAGAGACAGCCGGGCCATTTGCTGAGATCATCCTATTGATGCCGACCTTTTTTCATTTCTAATCATGTCACTCTGTGTTCAGTGTTTGAGCAAATTCATTGGGCCTGTGCAATCAGGAACCAGAGGTCCATTGGATTTACAGTGGGGACGTTATTGGCAGGAACTGGGGACCTTATGCTTCTTCTAAGCTCAGTGCTTGGATTCAGAAAGACCTGATGTTTGGATTCTGTCTTTATACAGGTGAGCACAAATGAATTCCTAAGTCTTAGTTTGTTTCCTGTAAGATGTCTTATGAAAGAAGTAAATGCATATAGGTAAACGTGATTAGAGCGAGGGGAATGGAACAGTTTCCAAAAAAAGATATAATGGTAACCCTTATACTATAGATTTATCAAAATCTGCAACAGTCATTTGTGGCAAAGGAAAATAGCCTTATTTTTCCTTATGCAGAGTTCAGCTGGTTATTTAGAAATACTGAATTAATTCAGACCCCTGCACTGATTGTGGAGCTTAGTCTGTCAGTCTGGGAAAAGCTGAGTAGCCACTCTTTGGCTCATTTCATTTGTCAGGGCCTGAGACCTTCCCGTGGAATCTTTAGGCAGCCATGTGCAGGAAATAGTGGTGTGACAGGGCGAAATAGGCTTAACGGGGTTTGAATTAAATGCCTGTTCTGAATAGTGGCCTTCCCTTCGGGTTGGCATAGGTTCCTCTGCCAGAAAATAAGATTGGGAAGGTAGAAGTTTTTTGCCTCTTGCATCCTGGTTTGATCCCAGAACAATTTCATTGGTTCCAATTAGATCCTCCCTCTACACATTTTCTTATGGCCACCATTACTATCAGCCTGATGTCTCCCTCCAGTCCAGCCTTCGTACTCACTGTTGAGTAAAGATATATGTGCACACACATATATATTATAGTGCTTATGTGCAATATTAATTAGATGATACTTAATAGTAAAAAGAAATAGCATTAAAAGAAAGAAAATGGCAAATCTCAACATCAGCCATTTTCAGCTAAATTGAGCAGAATATGTTCCCTGTTACTTTTCAGATGCCTCATCATGCTTCCATATTTCCCACAGTTTGACAAAAATTTCATCCCACTGAGAAGTAACATTGAAAGTATTTTTTGACTCATCCGAGTTCCATGATAAACTCACGGGTGTTGGTAGGTCAAAAGCTTAGATTATGCAGGACATTCAGGGACTTGGGGAGTAGTGGAGGGAGAAGATGGGACCATGACAGACAGTAACGTGCAGCAAGCTTTACTACGTGGTGCTTGGGGAGGGTTATATCATGTGACTATCCAGGGGCTTATGGTGGAGTAACGGAACGTCTAAGGGAGTTGGGGGCTGAGATGGGAGACAGGCCTTATATGTCTAGATGCTGCTGCTCAGTTGCAAGGCAGGAAGTCTGTGTCAGAGAGCTTGGAAGGGCTCTGAAAGAGTTGTTTGGGCTCAACCCCAAGACTATCTTGTCAATGGCCAACAGAGCTGGGTGACGTGTGCAAAGCAGGCAGTCACTAAATGGCTATAGCTTTATTTGGATTTTAATTTTTTTTTTTTTTTAGTTTTTTAAAATTAAATTCACTGGGATGATGTGAATTAATAAAATTCTATAGGTTTCAAGTGTACACTTTTATGAAACATCACTTGTATATTGCATTGTATGCCCGCCACCCAAAGTCAGATCTCCTTCTGTTACCATGTTATTTCACCAACCCCCTTTATGCTTTACGACCTCCCAATCTTTTCTCCTCTGGTACCCACCATACTGTTATCTGCATCGATGAGTTACTTGTTCATATATTGCTTTCAGTTTTATATCTCAGATATGAGTGAAATCATCTGGTCCTTGACTTTTTCTGCCTGACTTCTTTTGGATTGTTTGTTAAACATTGAGAGTATAACAATTGGAGTTTGGTACCTGCAGGCTTTTGAGGTAATGGGTCTCATTCTGGACTGTAGAAATAGACAGTTTAGGGACCAGTACATACAAGCCATCTTTGGATCATTTCTTTGATAAATTTATAACTCAGAAAGCAAAAGCGCCTAGACAAGGAGCATCAGAAAGATGTCCTATTCCTTTAGTAATGTGAATTTCAACGGAAAAAGAGGGGGACATAATTTGGAGAAGTCTGAGATAGACATATTATTAATACTTATTAAATCTTGGTGAAATGGTTATTTTCTGAATAATGTTTGGGCACTAGAACATACGACACTCACGTTGTTACAATAATGGACAATTGACCAACATTCACTAACATTTTCTTAAGTAAAAAGATCATGTCTTATTTATCAACAATTCCAAAGAGCTCTAGCTGCTCAAAGTGTCCAGAGAGTAGTAACAAACGATAAATAACAAATGACCTTAACAACTTGACTTCACAAACCCTTTCACTTAAATTCCCTGTTGCTGTATATCAAGTTTGCTTAACAGTCTCACAAAATAACTCGGATGGATTAACTTGCCATTGATGTTTGGTGGTGTTTTCTTCTGTTCCTGTTTTAAACAGCCTTTGAGCTAACAATATATCAATGCTATCTTGGGATGCCCGTGAGTCAACGCTTTCTTGGTAAAGTCTTACAAGTGTATCAGGGTCAACTTACTAGTTATCTCCTCTGTCAAGTTTCCTCTAAATGTCCCAGACAAAATAAATAAATGTATCTTTTCTCTTTCCAAAATATTTTGCTTGTGATAGTTTTATAGGACTTCCCCTCTTTGTATTATAATGAGTTTGTTATGTTTCCTGGACGGTATACCCCCTTCATCTTACTCCTCAATGAGGTGCCTTTCATAACTTACAATCTTCATCATCTAGCAGAGGGTCTGAAACACGGCAGTGCTAAAGGTTTGCTAGATTAATAAAGTAAGTATATTGCTTTTTAGTAACATTGCAAAATGTTTACCTGCCCTAATGAAAAGTGGCTACATAGTAAGTTGCACTGAAGGAGAAGTTATAATATTACATACATATGATAATTATTATTTTATAAAAAGAATGCCTGTTCAAATTAGCAAGACAAGTAAAAACAAAGCCTTGTAAATGCCATGAATGAGTTCCAAAATATGTGTTTTTTTTAAATGTGTGAATATTTAAAAATGTTCTGTGACTCGACTTGGATTCTCTGGGGAAGGCAGAGCTAATTGCCCAGAAAGCTCTTTGCCGCAGTATTTAGTGGGGGAGATTTTCCTGGGGGATGGATGGCAGCAATCATTTTCCATGTCATGAAAGACCAGTGTCATTGGATTTTAGCCTTGAAAGAAACCTGACAGTTGTGAGAGTAATGGAAAAAGTCACTTGGGGCACATCTGCTGTCGGCGTGTTACAGACCCAAGCACACTTACTTCACGTGAACACAGTACTTGCTCTTATTCTTTTGATTTACATCATCTGTGAGTCTGGAGCCTGTGCTAGTTTGTGCATCCATTTGGAAGGCTGAAGTGGAGCACCTGCCTTCACAGACAGTTCGAGAATCAACCAGATGTCCAGATATAAAATGATGACGAGAGAATTGGCTAAATTTGGGGACAATTAAAAAATTCAATGCAAGTATGAAATTTTATGCCTGTATATAATAATTAGGAAATGAATTATTAAAGGTCTGTAGATCTAATTACTTTTTAGGCTAGGTACAATTATCTGGCTTCATGTTTTGCTGCACAGACTAGATTTCCAAATCATGCTTCTCCACACTTCTCCACACTTCTCCACACTTCTCCACACTTCTCCACACTTCTCCACACTTCTCCACACTTCTCCACACTTCTCCATGCTTCTGATGCTCAACATAGAGCTTACATCTTGGAGCAGAACCTCACTTGCTAATATACTTATTATTAAATAACTAGTGTTTTTGAATGGTTTCTTTATATGCTATTTATAATTACAGTCTACTTGGAGAAATACATAGTATAGTGTGTATGATTCATCTCTTTTGAACCCTGGTAAGCATAGCTAATAAAAGCACTCTGAGCAACTATTCCTAATCAATCATAATGCACACCATAATGCACACCATAATACAACAAAACAGAGAGAAAGATACTGTTCCTGACATTTATTCTTCTCTTTTCCATTTCAAATGTTACCTATCTCTAGAGATTTTCTTTGGTGACACTAAATTAATCCTACTCCCTAGAGATTATCTAATATGTCATTAATTCACATGCCCTTTATCATAATTTGAAATTATTATGTTTGTTTCTTGCTTTATTTTCCATAAATACCATGAAACTTGAACTCTAAGAGGGGCAGATCTTGTCCATCTTTATTGCCTCAATATTGCCAATATTTTGAGAGAAATGTCTGAATGCTGTTAGACACTCAATGAATGTGTGGAGATAATAGTGTAAAGCCCAAGAGTAGGGAAAAATTAAATGTGTATGATTTATAGACATTAGTTCTTTTTCTCTAGAAAAAGCTTGGTCCAAGATTATTTATTTATTTGTTTGTTTGTTTATTTTTGGTGAGAGAGAGAGAGACTGGCAGGCAGACAGGAGAGAGATGAGAAGCATCAACTTATAATTGCGGCACTTTAGTTGTTCATTGATTGCTTTATCATATGTGCCTTTACTGGGTGGCTCTAGCTGAGACAATGTCCATGACCTTTTCCTCAAGCCAGTGACCTTGGGCTCATGCCTGCGATCTTGGGGCTAGCGACCTCAGGCTTCAAGACAGTGACTATGGGGTAATGTCTGTGATCCCATACTAAAGCCAGATACCCAAGGCTCAGGCTGGTGAGCCCACACCCAAGCCTGTGACCTTGGGGTTTTGAACCTGGGTCCTCAGCATCACAGGCTGATGCTCTATCCACTGTGCCACTGCCAGGTCAGGTAAAAAAAATATTATGCACATGTATAATTTTTAAAAAATCTTTCCATTGATTTGAGAGGATGAGAGAGAGACAGAGAGAGAGAGAGAAAGAGAAAAAGAGAAGCACCAACATATTGTTTCACTTAGTTGTTCCATTTAATTGTGCACTCATTAACTGCTTCTCATTACATGCTCTAACTGGGGGTCGAATCTGTGACCTGTGACGTGCCAGGTTAGTGCTTTATCCACTGAATCACCCAGCCAGGGTCACATATACAATTTTAAATTTCTAGTTGCCCCATCAAAGAACTAAAACAGGTGCACTTTATTTTAATAGTATATTTTGTCTAACTCAAAATATCTAAAATATTAACATTTATATGCAATCAATATACAATGACTATTGAAATATTTTACATATTTTTGTGTTAAATTATTGAAATCTGGAGTATACATTATACTCACAGAACATCTGTATTCAGACTAGCCAGATTTCAAATGGTTTATAACATGTGGCCAGGGACTGTCCTAATGGAATGGTGTGGATCTAGGTTATAAGATTTGTGTGGGTATTTGGTAAAAAAAAAAAAGAGAGAGAGAGAGGAGTGCAAATGATAAGGCTGTTAATTAGAATTTGGAAAGTCTAGAATGGGAGAATGAGATATTTGAAAAAGTAGACACAATATTTTCTACACAGGGAATGAGATGATTGGCACTGTGCTTAAGAAAAAGCAATGTGGTGATAAAGGGAGCTTGTAAGAAAAATGTCGATGTGACTTGTCATTAAATAAGTGAAAATAATAAATATGTGGAATAAGGCTGAGGCATAGACTGAGATAGATGGGGTAGATAAGGCCGTCTAGGTAAATATTCTCAAGTAGGCATCTCTCCAACATCAGTTCACAAAATCTTTATGATTATATCTATTTTGTACCAATAAATATTTCCAAGTTTCATTTAGAGTGATTTGCGGGGATAATAACAGTTAAGAGTTATGAATCTTCACACTCATAAAAGAAATCTTTCTGCACCTTTAAATTACATGCGACCGACAGCCAATCTGCTGAAAAGCAAATGGATGGCTGAAATATGAACACAGCAGTTAAAGAACAGCACCTCATTATATCAGCCTGAGTGGAGGCTCAAAAGTGGCAGTGTCTTCGGAGGCTATACCTTTTTATTCAGCAGAAGATAAGAAGAGATTGTGTAAATAGTGATTGCCACCCAAATACTTTCTCCATCGTCTCTTTATATGAAAAGCCACCAAAGTCTCACAGCCACCTGAGACGTTGTTTCCTCCATGAATACATAGCATTTTCTCCCCACCTGGGATGGACCAGACAGTGTCTTAGCGCATTGTCTCCCAAAGATCCCAACCACCCTCTATCTCTTATCTTTCTCCTTCAAAGCCATGAGGGATTTTTAAGTTTGCCTTTCACTCTGTCCCTTTTTACAAAGAAAAAAAAATCAGTTAATATATACAAAAGGCTTAATATAAACCAGTCTATGTGTAAACTACTTAATATATGGTGTTTCATTAATTCTTTGCACAACCTTATAAAGTAAGCGCTGTTGTTATTAACATTTTCCAAAGGATGGAAAAAACAACAGCTGAAGCTTAGAGATGTTAATTGGCTTCCCAAACAGAGAAAAAATAAAGTATAGAAGGGATAGAAACATCATTGATCTGACATTTGTAAAACAATCATAGCCAATATCCTCTACCACTATTAGCATTTATACTCCTAACCCAATATGACCATTTTAAGGGCAAGAAAGAGGTTGTCAAATCCTACGGAGAAATTAAAGAAAATGTAGACTAATTGCCTCTCTTGAAGAGATCAATTTTATTAACTTTGGAAGCCTTTTTTTTAGATCAGGAATGGGAAGGAGAGATGGCCCATTGTTGTAGAGCAGATGGTGCTGTTGAATATGAAGTAATGCAGCTCCAATCAGAACTCCTAAAACCACTTCCCTCATCTCTGTTCTGCTATATAATTTGACTTCTCTGAGAAGTCACTTACAATTACTATATAGTTCGAGTCCATTCTACTAGATAGTCACAGACTCTCAGAGTGAAAAGTGACTTAGAAATATTAATTCAGCCCTCCCCCAGTAAACCGTCCATTTTCTCTGTTGTCTTGGAAACGAGCAGGGTTTAAACGCTGGTTCCTCCACCTTTCCATTTCTTTTCATTGTTAAATGGGTGTAAAAAACATTTTAATTGTTAAAATGGATATAATGCAAGTTTAAGTATGGCTATGGGTTTAAGGACATGATACATAGATGTATTTATATATAGAAAGAGTTATGCACCGTATTATATGTTTTCTAAAATGTGGCATTTTCCCAATGTGTTATACATAGGAGTTTTCTTGTCCTTTTTCCTGGAGAGTCCCTAATAAGGTCCTTCCACTCATAAAGTAAGTCTTCAGCTTTCAAGCATCATCATAGTTGTCAATGTCCAACTCTCAGAGTTGCCAAAAATAGTTTGAAAAAAATTTTTCTTGTAAGAAAGAAACAGCTATTGAATAATGTCTGTTCATTGATACAAGTGAGATATCCCTCGGCAAAACACCGAGGGTCTCAACAACAACAAAGAAGTTTCTGAAATTGAATTTTTTATATCCCTCCTTTTATCCCCAAATCAAAGTATTTTGTGTCCCAAAGCAGTCAGGGTAATTTCTAGAGTTAGTTCAGCGTATGCTCTCACTTTTAAATTCATTTTTCTTCTAGCCATTCTTATTGAGCATTTATTTATGTAGTTATTTGCAAGAAAGACAGAGACAGAGAGGGACAGATAGGGACAGACAGACAGAAAGGGAGAGATGAGAAGCATCAGTTCTTCGTTGCGGCTCCTTAGTTGTTTGTTGATTGTTTTCTCATGCATGCCTTAACCTGGGGGCTATAGCTGAGCCAGTGATCCCTTGCTCAAGCCACAGATTTTGGGCTCAAGCCAGTGACCTTGGGCTTCAAGTCAGCAACCATGAGGTCATGTCTATGATCCCATGCCGAAGCTGGTGAGCCCACGCTCAAGCTGGTGAGACCGTATTCAATCCAGATGAGCTTGCATTCAAGCTGGTGACCTTGGGGTTTTGAACTTGGGTCCTCTTTAACCCAGGTTGATACTCTATCCACTGTGTCACCACCTGATCAGGCTTGGCCATTTATATCTAATTCATCGTAATATTGAGTAATAATTTAGCTGACCCATTCTTATTGTTTGGGACTACTATTTCCTTCACTGATGACTAGGCTTCAATGCAAGGGAAAAAATTGAAATAATAAAAATAAAGCACAGTGTGTAGTGTTTTGTATCACTGCTTCCTCAGTCACTGACTTCCCGAGAATCCCTTAGCCCCAGGTCCTTCATGTGCCCAAAGTGCCAATAATCGTGTCCACCTCTCTGGCTTAGGGTAAGATTCAAAAAGGGTCCGTGTACACGTTCTTAGGACTGTGGCTTGACATATAATCCTTAATGATATCTGCAATTTTTAATACATTGCTGAATTACATAGTAACGCATTTGATATGCAGAAGGCTAGAAGATACAGCAGAAAATGTACAGGGTGTGGTGTCAGAAAGGGTAGGCATCAGGAGTAGAGCAGGTCCTCTCTGTGCCAATTCTGTCACTTAAATTATGCATTCTCATTTTTCTTGCAAGTCTAAATAGAATAGACATTTTGAAATGTCACAGTGACTTGACACATTGATTTAGATCAACTCTAAATACATTTTGGAATTGGCAGAGGCATTTTAGCCATTAACACTAGTTTGACTATGTAATAAGTAAGGATTTTTTTTTTAAAGAAATTCAGAGAGGGATTAAATAGAAATCAATATGTGAAGCAAAGACAGGGAAATTAGCAAATGTAGATATCACTCCTCTTATTCTTCCATGGCCAAAGCTAATACATGTGTTTTTACATAAATTGATCAGAGCTATTATCACATGCGTGGGTTATCTTATGGAAATGGTGATGCTTGTGAAATTTGAAAACATTAATCATCGTTATTAACAAGACAGTCACATAGAAATGAATTAGCATTTGTACTACAAAGCATTATGAATTATCACATTATGCTTCCTTACAATCAATATTTTTCCCAACCTTATATAAAATGATTTCAATATTCAGTGAAAGCAACCACAACCCTTAGAAGGGGTTTTGGGGATTGTGTCTGGAAGCAAGCCAAAGTCATGATTATGAGATAGCAGCTTTATTATGCCCTTAATCATTATCTACGTGATTTTCACTCAGATATATACAGTTCACCTATAAAATGGAAAAGACACAAAACTGTGCAATTGAAAGGATTACTAATACTTCTTAAAGTATTAGTGTGAGAGGAGAAGTTCAAAGGTGTATTTTAAGTTGGCCTTCTCCAGCACAAATGAAATATTTTTAAACTAACTTCTGAAAACTCCTTAGGTTTACATTGTATACAGCTATGCATCTTAAAGTTCTTTGGGAATGCCTTCATAAATTCTGCATTGAAAATGATAATATCTGTCTCAATCTCTTATCTCTCTGTCTCTGTCTCTATCTCATAGACGATGGCTGTTTGTTCCTGGAAAAATTTCTTTTTGGCTAAAAATTTAGATTTATCCAAAGTCAAGAGAGAATGAAGGGAAATGGGAAATTGCAAAGTTATAAAATGCAAGTTGTCTTGTTAAGGAATAGAATGACTGCAGCCAGTTCCTCTCCAGGATAACAGTACTTTGCCAATGATTTTTAGTAATAAAAACATTTGAGTGATTTCAAGGAGAATGTCACTTCATGATTACTAAGGTAATGCTGTTATTCAAAATCTCAGTCTGATTGTAACACTAAGGATGAAGCTGTAATGCCCATTGATGCTGGGTTCTCTTGGACAATGAGCAATTCTTAATGGCTCAGGAGTATCACTTAGAAAGATCCCTTAAAGTTGAGATGTCAAAGTAATGAATCTTAATTTTTAGCTTTGTAAACTTGAACAAGTGATTAAATGATTCTGAAGTGTTCAGGATTTTAGAGTTCTATCCTACTGACCCAAGTAGATTTTCTAGTAACTATTTAATCAACAAGTACTTATTGCTTAATTTATTAACTCATTCACTCAGGAAATACTTGAGTAATGACCCCCATGAGATTAATTAATGTGTGTTAACTCTACCAATATTTTATTACTGACTACAAGCTTTCGTTTAACAGGTAAGCCATAAATGTCCTTTTATACACTGCCTTATATCTCTTTATGGTAACTCTAGATTCGAGTATGTACCCCAGAGCTCAAGTAGGAAGATATTTTGCCCTTTGCCAAGATGATAGATTTATAGTCTATTAGAACAGTGAAGCTCCTTCTAATAATTCATAGATGTTTCCCCTTTTTAAGAAGATTTTCATGTTATAGATTCCATGGTATTTGTCAGCACTTCAACAAAAACAGTCCCATTTTCTGCTGAGAACAACTTCTATTATCTCTCTGGCATAGCTGTAGCCATTAATTTCCCAACACTTCCTCGGATCCATTGAATGCTAAGTGGTATGCAAAGTGCTGGGAAGTATTGTCGTATATCTAACATTAGCTCTCATTCTCCTTCATTCTCCAAACAAGTACTGAGCACCCGGTATGTTCTACTCTGGCCCCGGAGATATAAAAACTAAATGAGACAAGATCTGTATATTTAATATCTCACAGTTTATAAAGAAGAACTAAAATATTAAGGCAACTGCCACTAATGGAAGGAAAAAAATAAAAAACACTGTGGGGGAGCGGTGGGAAGCTCAGAGAATAAAAGTAATTCTTTCCAAATAAAAATAAATTGCTCCTACATTATTTATATATTTATTTGACATCCCTTACACATTTTAGTTGAAAGTATCCAGCCTAAGTAATTGAAATTTTAGGTAGCAAATAAAAATCACTGTATTCATCTGTTCTTTCTCTCTAAGAAACGATGCTGGAAGAGTCCAATAATAATGTCTTCTAAACTGAATAATATATATATTCAGTGTCAGTTTCTACAGCCGGAGAGATAGGTATATTCACTGTCAATTTAGAACTAATATAGCTGTTTTGCTCATTACTATAGTGTGTCAACCTCAGAATTAACTCTAGGTTTCTTTTCATTTTATCAGGGCTCGAACAAACTGCATAGGGGCTCAGGGGAAAGCAAAATTTTAATAGACATTGTGTATGTGTGTATATATATATATATATATATATATATATATATTTTTTTTTTTTTTTTTTTTTTGTAGGACATTGAAGAAATTGGCAAACTTAACCCCAGTTATTCTCAAATGTATCTGCAGATTATAGGCTCGTATTTATTTATTTGTAAGTGTTCTGAACAATAATTGCTAATAGCTGAACACTCACCATGGGCCAACGTCTCTTCTAGGTGTTTCCAAGACCCCATCTCATTTAATTGTGACAACACCCACCCACATGGCGTTTCTCTCCGAGGAGAGATCTGAGCCAGGAGAAGGTTAAGCAGCCTCCATGAACCAGAACCTAGCTGAATTTCACAGTCTGAGACATCTCTTCCCTGGTAGATGAGCCACAAGGATCTAAGTTTTGTGGAGGAGTTGCAAGTCTAAGTTCTGAACTAACAGAAGCTGTTGTACATGTGAAAATTGACCCAACTTCTTTGTAGCCAAATCAGCATATTTCACAGTCACTTCTTTTTTTTTTTTTTTTGCTTTCTCTGCAGAATTTCACACATGGCTCTGTTTAATGTTAAGCTACGCATGGGAGCCTGGTTTAATTGTAACTGAAGTGCCCCTCCCCCCGCCCCCAGTGTTATTGCTACTGCAGAAAGCAGTGACGCTCTGCGAACTGGAATGCACAGCTCAGTTTCTGGATTGTACTTGGACGCTATCAAGTTCCTAAGAAATTGACCGCACACATCTCGGTTTTTGGTCTGCACTGGGATAGTATGAGATGGAGTGTCGGGCAATTGAACTAGTCACAGAAAGAGACTCATGACAAAATATGCTGCCTCACACCAATCCCTCCTTCATTGAATTATATCATATAATACTATATATTTTATTACAACATTCTAGTTAAAATCAAAAGTATAATTCTAACATATCTATATTATTTTAGAATAACTTTCTGATTTAGTTCGCATGCCATAGGTCACATTTCTTAGAAATGTGCTTGGCAGAAAATTGGCTGCCTGTGTGGAAATCCTTTTATTTTATTTGTTAAAAATTGGCCCAGATAATTTCACATGAGCATTCAGTACCATTCTGAGATTGGGGGAAAGTATCAAATGATTATTTGGAATCTTAATTGATACTCTGAGTTCCTAAATCCTTTTGAATGTAATCATAATCTATTTAAGAAAACACAATGACAGGTATTCCTTTGGAACCCTTTTTTAAAAAATTAAAAATATGTAGAAATTTTTCAGATGATAAATTTAAAAATGTAGCCTGCATGTGAATATCTCTAACAGTATAAATTAAAACTGTGGGGGTCCAAACTAATATTTAAACTTCATGTGCCTGTTTTCTATTTTTAAAATGTCATTTTAAACCAGTGGTAGTCAACCTGGTCCCTACTGCCCACTAGTGGGCATTTCAGCTTTCAACCAAAGTATAAATAAAAAGAAAGATTTAACTATAGGAAGTTGTTTTATAAAGATTTATTCTGCCAAACTTAGCGAAAATTACGACATAAAATACTCGGTAAGTAATTATTATTATATACTTTAACTTGCTGTAACTCTGCTGTATAAATTTTAGAAAGTAAAGTTACTTCCCTACTTTATAAATCACCATTACTGTGGAACCAGTGGACGGTTAGAAAATTTTACTACTAACAGAGATACAAAAGTGGGCGGTAGGTATAAAAAGGTTGACTACCCCTGTTTTAAACTATCAGTCAAAGCCAAAAAGAAAAAAAGGAGAGAAAGAGGCAGTCCAGTAAACTGAGCGTAGTTTCCTACTCACTTACGTACATACATATATAGTTGCCTATATGTAAAACCTATTTCTGAAAATAGTACATAACCTCCTTTAACTTTTTATCACATCACAGCTGCTCAGAGCGATCTGAAATAATGAAGAATATTTTACTTTGATAATTGTGTTCCTCATTTTTTGCCAGGAAAAAAAGGTAATGTTGTTAAATATACATATTTATTGAGTAAGTAGTGAAGAAGCCAACTTAGTTGTCAGATAGTAGAATACATTTTCCTACTCAAGTGTGACACTCTCTGCTTAACTCCCTACACTTGGGGAAGGAAGGAAGAGATTGTAAACTGTAAGTGGTTACTGAGCTCAAGCACGTGGGAGTGTGTACCATTGTAGTCTACATGTTGGGCAGTGCTGGCTCTTCCCGGATATGTCCCATGAGGAGCAACATACTTTATTCTACCTCTCTTGCTACATCGTCTCAATCTCAGCTATTTCCAAGAGAGGTGTACTCACTCAATTTATCTTTTCTTATTTGTTGAGTCTTGGTTCTGCATTAGCTCTGGTTCCCATTGGTTTACTTCACAGAGGAGCAGGAACTGAACATCAACATAAGAGATTGCCTTCGTTAGCCAGGAATGATTACATTTCATACTAATTATTGACTATTGACAATGGTCGTTTAGCCATGGTAGTCCAGCAGGCTATAGATTTTCAATTTTCCCTTTTTAATATGTGTCTGTCAGTGTATGTACACAAACTTCAACTGTCTAGCATAAAGTGTGATAAATATATCTGTCCAGTTTCAACAAATATATTTGAGAGGGGAGCATTGTTATAAAATGATGAGTTAAAGACCCTCATTAGTTTTTGGTACAGCATTATCATTGGTCTGTGCAAAACCCCTATCTGGTTTGGTCAGTTTTCTTCCCTACTTCTTCTTTTCTGCTATGGGCAGTGATTCTGAATGTTTGGTGTATTTACTTTTTAGTGTTTACTTGTTAAATTTGTTTGTGTACATGCATTTTAAATTTACCTGAATAGAATTTTACTATAGATCTTCTTAATTGTTTTTTCCTTATGGAGTACTGTGATTTTTAGAACTATTCGTGCTGCTTGTGAACCTCTAATATATTTCTCCCAGTAAAACTTTTTTATTAGTAATAACTACCCCAGGGCTTATTAATCCTGTTGCACATCAAAATCTTTTATGGAAGTATTTACTCGTTTGTTTTTGTTGTGTTTTAAGACATCTGTGCCAGATACTCATCCTGGAAAAGGCTCATTTGTAGATCTGGAATACCAGCAAGGCTGAAGCCTTGGTCATACTTGGTTCAGTAAAGATTGAGAATAAACAGTGGACCCTAGTTATGCATAATTACTTATACTTCAATCTTTGTGTTACAATCAATCCCTCAATAATTTAATTTAACCAGAGATTTAAAAAATTATTAGCATTCAACTAGTGCTAATTTTTCCTAGTAATAGTTTACTTGAAGCCTCTGCAGGATCTGATATTAATTACTGCCTTTTCTCACCCTAAAACATGATCTATGTGTCTTCTTTCCCACCCCAGTGCCTGAGACACACATTTCAATGCAGGTAGTTTTATGCAACCTCATCTCAGGAAGACGAGGGTGGAAATAGCGACTGGTCAATGGAAGGAAAAAGCCAGTAAAGGGTGCATTATTGAGCAATTTTACCATCATGAAAACTGGGACTCAGTTCTGTTGTTGACCCACTATGGAACCATATAGTATGCCTCACAGAATGTTTCTTCGAATGCTCCAAATATGGCATTTATCAAATAAGTCCCGTGGCTTATTGGTTATGAGGTATCCCTAGAGATGTTAAGTAAGTAAGCTCTTCTCGCCCACACAAGCTATGTTAGGCTGTGCCTATGCAGCTAGAGAAGCTACTTGACATTTTGACATTGGAGAAAGCCTTAGAGTAGCCACAGGGTGTCTTGAAACAGAATGTAGGAGTTTGAAAAGTGCTGTCCACCGCAGCTATGCTGAAATTAGATGAGTCGTGGAATGTGTTATGACCCTCAGAAGGTATAGTCTTCAGACAGCTTCTTCCTCTTCCTCTTCCACTGTTCTTTATTCTTTCTTTTCTTCCTGCCTGAACATAAAAATGTGCTCCCAGTGCTCTGTAAAAGTCTAATAATGAGAACCAATTACTTGTCATTATTAAGCTTATGTTCTAATGGAAAAGGCAGATCATCTCAATCCAATCAAGTAGTGGAGGAACTATGCAAATGGGACAGAGGATGTTGTCCTTGAATCACCTTTAGAAAGTCAGAGAAGGCTTGTTGGGAGAGCTATGTGTGAGATTCTCACAAGAAAGCCTATGATGAAAAAAAAGAAAAAAAGAAAGAGAAAGGAAGAAAGAGAGAAAGAGAGAAAGAGAGAAAGAAAGAAAGAAAGAAAGAAAGAAAGAAAGAAAGAAAGAAAGAAAGAAAGAAAGAAAGAGAAAGGAGGGAGGAAGGGAGGGAGGAAGGAAAAGGAAGGAAGGAAAGAAAGAGGGAGGGAGGAAGGAAGGAAGGAAGCAAGGGAGGGAGGGAGGAAGGAAGGAAGGAAGTGAGGGAGGAAGGGAGGGAGGAAGTGAGGAAGGAAGGAAAGAAAGAGGGAGGGAGGGAAAAAAAGTTATTAGGTTACCATGCACTGCTTTTTTTTTCTTTCTTGTACCAGAAAAATAACAGCATTCCATTCTCGCTCTTATCTCTTCATACATTTCTTTATTGTCATTTTATACAAATGACCTGTTTTATACGAGTAATTTGGTGATTGTTTGACTCCCACCATAGACTAGAGACCACTAGAAGAAAGATTATATCTGTTTTCAGTTATCTTTGAATCTCAATCCCTAACACATAGTGCCTGGCACACAGATGAATAAATAAGAAACAAAAGATAAAATATGATGAGCCAAAAATCTAGCCTTCTCTTTCATGTAAGCTGATGGTACAGCCTTGGGAAAGTCACCCATCTGTTATGGGTTTCTGTGTTCACAGTAGATCATTAGACCAAATGATTTAAAATGGGTCTCTCACTCAGTACTCCAGGTACTGTGAAGGCAGCTTTGGCGTTTTCCCATTGTGGGAAGTCGGCGAGAGCCATGATGACGTCCGTACCTTGTCGCAGAGTTTAATTAACTGGGAAAAGAAGTGACTGTCTTATGACCACGTGTGACCTTAAATCCCCTCTACCTGGTTCCATCCCGGCGAGCCCTACTGTCCACACCTACTACAGTTCCACATAATCTACTCGAGAAAGGGAACTTTTTATAATTTAAAGGTCAAACCTCATAAACCTAAGCACATTTTCATTGAGAAAAATCATCTCAGTCCTATGGTTCCAAACATCCTCCACGTGGGCTTGTAGACCAAGTATATTTAGTTAGACCCAGAATACATTTTGTTTTTTTGTAAAAAAAAAGAAAAAAAATTCAATAAAAGCGCTAAGGATTTTTATGTTAATATAAATCAGATAATGCCAGAGTTGAAATATAGTCTTTGGTCAAGTTTATCCTGGCGGATTCATGGAACCTCAGACAGATGTCACTTGAGTCACGTATCCCTCTAGGAAAGTTAGAAGGAGAAGCAGAGACTCTCTCATAAATTCACTGCGAAGCGTGGTGGTCACGTACTATCATGGGATGTTTTTAAAAGCACAACAAGTCCTGAGTGTTAGAAAGAAAGTCACGAGATGGTGGTCTGAGCATAGGCCTCCGGCTTGCTCACTCACCGTGCATCCATTCAGATGGAAGGACCCATCTATACTAAATGCGTCTCGTTGTTACTTTTCCCTGTAGAAGGAAAGAACATACGTCTGTCCTGGGTGTGCATTCCCAACGGCAGAAGAGAAAACACACTCTGACAATAACTATCTAGTGAGCTAAACAGTTTCTTCACACTTACCGGGTTGTCAGCAGAATACAATGTCCCATGCTGAGAACTATGTCAGCCTTCCCTCTGGACTAGAAATCACCCCATAATAATGTTAACTCTACCATTTCAAATGCATCTGAGGGAAAGAGAGAAGAAAGTACCCTTAAATCAAAGAGATTTATGCATTCCAATAATGCTGCCAGATTTTGTTTTGATAGCAAGAACGCAAGAGCCAACAAATTAAATGCTCCTGAGGAATGATTATGGCTACAGGAGTGATTTGGTTTTTATCAGGGTAGAATAGCCCTGTAACTTGTCTCTTGCCGTGGTAGAGATGTCTGTGCTATTGATAAGTGGCTTATGAGAAATGGAGTTGAATGGGGAGGAAAGTATAATTTACTTTTAATTTGATTTCATTTAGTCAACCTGGTGTTACATCCTGAGTAGAAGTTATTTATTATTTACCAGCCATGATACAAAGTAACCTGCCACCAGGGACATCAATCATGCCCCTCACGAAGGAGGCCGTCATCAGAGGGAGCGGCACATCCTGCGCCCGGATGGCAGTGATGAGTAAATCTGAAATCGCCTCTGACCTCGGAGGGAGTTTCTGCTTCTTTTCTCTCTCGATTGCCAGAGGGTCCTTCTCTGCACTTGGCATTCACTAAAGCGCCGCAGAGGCAGAATGGACTGATCAAGTGATCCGGAGTCCAGTCAAGATAAATTAGATGCTTAATTTATACACCAGGCATTGCAGACAGACTAATTACACCAAGACAGTTTGATAAAGTAATGTAAGACTCTGCACATATCTGGCCGAGCCTGCTTCCGTGGAGTTATTGCTGATCCATGCGCTCCTGGATTTCAAAGTCTGCATGCACGCTTGCGCAGTGAGCCCTGGGAAACCCATGCTATACAGGTATTAAAACGGAACGGACTGCTCTCTGGCCACCTCTTCTAATTGTATGCTGCCCACTGTGAGCTGTGAGACTTGTTTCTTTTCTTTTCCTTTTTTTTTTTAGCACTTACTGAGATAGATATAAAAATAGTTAAACAGGAAATGCAAAGATAGGATAATTGAGAAAGATGCTGAAAATGAAGCAAAAATAGTATTTATAGAATTAAACACTAAATAATGGGATAGCATGGGTCATTTGCATAATAATGTTGAACCTGAAAGCTCTTATTTTACCTCTTGAGAATGTTGGGACTACAGTAGGGCTCAGGGAAAGAGAACACAGAGTGAGAGTTAAAACACGGTGCTGGAGAAAGGGAGGCTTCATTGGGGACCCTGGTATTTTATTGGGAAAGCAGACAATGGACAAGGACAAAGTTTATATTTCAGAACTTGGTGATTGCATACCGTGGGTAGTAGGGACAGTCTGTAGTTCATGTTGTTGGAATAGCTTTAAGCACTCTAATGGAAATGAAAGTTTCAATCAGGAAGGGAAGATTGAGAGACTTGACTGCAGTTAGTATAAATTCTAATTCAAAGAAGAGACCTTTTTTTTTTTTTTTTTTTTTTTTTTCCTGAAGTGAGAAGTAGGAGAGGCAGAGAGACAGACTCCCGCATGTGTCCGAATGGGATCCACCTGGCAAGGCCATTAGGGGGTGATGCTCTGCCCATGTGGGGCATTGCTTGGTTGCAACTGGAGCCATTCTAGCGCTTGAGGCGGAGGCCATGGAGCCATCCTCAGTGCCTGGGCCAACCTTGCTCCAATGGAGCCTTGGCTGCGGGAGGGGAAGAGAGAGATTGAGAGAAAGGAGAGGGGGAAGGATGGAGAAACAGATGGGTTTCCTGTGTGTCCTGGCCCAGAATCAAACCTGGGATTTCCACATGCCAGGCCAATGCTCTACCACTGAGCCAACCAGCCAGGGCAAGAAAAGACCATTTTAAACATCAAAGGATTGAGAAATGGGATAATTTGGGGAGAGGGCTGTATCAGGTTAGCAAAGGAATTGTTTGAAGATCTAAATAGAGCCAGAACAGAAGCAGATCCTATCATCCCCAGGGGATACTATTTTGGAAAGTTTTATAATATGGGAAGTTCCTACCAGGGAATCACGCTGGAGTTGAATGATAGCAGGGTACATGAAAGAAGTATCTTGATTTATTTCTAGAAAAAGAATATTTGAAATGAGCAAAAAAATAAGTGTCCAGAGAGTTGTTGTAGCCCATGTAGTAGGACACAGAATTCTGCAACGAGATAAGTTTGGCCTACTGCAGATAGTCAAGTCCACCTGAATACATTTCCTCAGATGGTTCAATCTGTTCCATTTCCAGCACTGTGGCTACTCCAGGTGAATGGTACCTGGAATCTGGCTTCTCTCTCTCCTTTTCTTAGGTTTCAAGAGACACCTTCATACCTACCAGAAGCTTGTTCTAGCTTATTTATTTATTTATTTATTTATTAAATTTTTTATTTATTTATTTTTATTTATTCATTTTAGAGAGGAGAGGGAGAGACAGAGAGAGAGAGACAGAGAGAGAGACAGAGAGAGAGAAGGGGGGGAGGAGCTGGAAGCATCAACTCCCATATGTGCCTTGACCAGGCAAGCCCAGGGTTTTGAACCAGCGACCTCAGCATTTCCAAGTCGACGCTTTATCCACTGCACCACCACAGGTCAGGCCTCTAGCTTATTTATTAACTTTGTGTTGAAAGCTACTTTGTGGAGTCACAGAAATCTTGACATTGTAAGCTCACAAAACTTTCTCTAGAATTTCAGAAGGAAGTTCCCATTAACAAATTCCAATATCTCGCCTGACCAGGTGGTGGCGCAGTGGATAGAGTGTCGGACCGGGACGTGGAGGACCCAGGTTCAAAACCCTGAGGTCACCAGCTTGAGCAAGGGCTCATTTGGTTTGAGTGCACGCTCACCAGCTTGAGCCCAAGGTCATTGGCTTAAGCAAGGGGTCATTCGGTCTGCTCTAGCCCTCTACCTCCCTCCCAGTCAAGGCACATATGAGAGAGCAATCAGTGAACAACGAAGGTGCTGCAACAAAGAATTGGAGGTTCTCATCTCTCTCCCTTCCTGTCTGTCTGTCCTTCTCTTTCTCTCTCTGTCATAAAAAGAAAAAAAATTCCAGTATCTCAAATGCTCCCATACATTAATTTCCTGGACATATAAATTAGTCTGCGAACTCTTCCTGCTCAGCCCATGATTTAGACTTTCGAAGACGCAGGAGTATTTGCTGTCTCCTTCTCGCTATGGATAAAGAGAAAGGTTATGGCCACAGACAAATGTTTTTATGTTCCTGGACTCTCTGACATGCGGTGTACTACCAGGATTTTCTTGGCAATGAGCCTTAGTTACATGATCGGCTCTCTCTTCCCTCTATGATTTGCACTATAACAGCATGAACGCACTTGAACAACAACAGCAACAAAACCCCACCGTTTCATTTCTCCTGAGTCATAGACCATTGATTACAAGCGCATGCTGGGAGGCAATGAAGCATCTCCAATAAAAATAAAAGGTCTTCAGGTTTTGGAGTCAGGCTTCCTTGGTTCAAACCCCAGGACTGTATTTTACCACAATATAATTTTAGGCATGTCATTTTAAAGCATCAGATTTTCATTTTGTAAAATTATTTGGTAATTTAGTAAAAAAAAAAAAAAGGCAATAATGATGCTTATATCATTGTACTCTAAGGGAAAATAATGACGTAATGTGTGCAGAACACTTGGGAGCGCGCCTGATGCAGAATCAGAATTCAGGGAAATTTATAGCTGTTCTATGCTTCTCAAAAAAGAAAGAATTTTGTTTCTTTTTCAGGAACATACAGGTTAATATTTAAAATGAAATAGTGGATTCTCTAAAATCTCAAATGTAAATTATTCTTCTTAACACAAACAGCTTCTCACTTCTGCTTACCAGACTGATAGAGCTGCAGTCTTTGAGATATTTTCCCTTGCAGTTGGCTGGCACAATACTTAGTAATAGCATCTTCTGTCTTTACGTCCAAGGCGTTCTCTCCATCCAGGTAAAACTCAGGTAAAACACCGAAACCTCTTCCATCTATGTGAAGAAAACAGTGGGAACATTTGTCCTTCAATCAATTCTATGACTCAGTTACCAAACTTATAAAAAGCCTCAGGGTTTTTTTTTTTTTTTAAGCTGGATCATTAATATTAACATAATGTTTTATCAATTACTAGAGTATCTTCAGCTTTCATGTATTTGCAAGTTGAATTTCTAGCCTAATGACATAGAAAGGACTAATTCCTCTGGCACAAGAAACAGTCAGTAGATTAAATATTTTTCTGCCTGTATTCCAAACCTAATATTGCTTGTTGGAAGTACAAATTGAATGGAATGTTTGATTACAATCTTTAGTATGTGTGTATTCATTCAAAATTATTTGAGTGCCTATTGTGTGCCGAATACTGTGGTAACTTCTACAGAAAATAAATTACATACACACACACATACATATGTACATACATACATACATTTGTATATATTCTTTTTTTCCCTTCTTTTCCAAGTGAGAAGTGGAGAAAGAGACAGACTCCCACATGCACCCTGACTGGGATCCACCCAACAAGCCCACTAGAGGGCAATGTTCTGCCCATCTGGGGCCATGCTTACAATTGAACTATTTTTAGCACCTGAAGCAGAGGCTCCAAGGAGCCATCCTCAGTGCCCAGGCCAATGTGCTCAAACCAATCGAGTCATGGGGAAGAGAGAGTGAAAAAGGGGGGGAGGGGAAAAGCAGATGGTTGCCTCTCCTGTGCACCCTGACAGAGAATTGAACCCGGGACATCCACATGCTGAGTCAACACTCTACCACTGAGCCAACCGGCCAGGGCCTCGTATATATTTTTTATAGTTTAAAAAGTGCTTTTGACTTAGATTATCTAATTTAACTGTTACAACAATCCAATAAGAAAGGTGCATGTCCCCCCACTTTAAGATTTTAAAAAACTGATTATAGAAAAGGCCATGAAAATTTTCAAATTATTCTGTAATTAAGTAATGGGCACAAATTGGATGTAGTCTGTTAAATTTGTTATTTCTAATAAAACTGCACTCATCTTAGAGTTTGTGTTTGTTTTACCACGTGGAAAAAATCTAATTCAATAGCTGACTTTCTCAAAGCTGATGCCCTGTGATTAAGTGTCCTTCGTCACCTGTGTCGGCCCTAGGTAGGCTCAGTGTATTTCGGAACGATGAGTTAACACAGGAAATCAATGCATAATGCAGAGTTGGACGTTCTGGGGAAAATCACTTGGTTTCCTTTAGCTAATATATAATGATTTGGGTTGTCTGACTAATGAAGCATAGAATACAATGTTTCTCTCTAAATGGTGCTATTTCAAGACTCAGGCTGGAAAGTCATCAGAAATGCAGATGAAGACAAACAGTTGTCCATGAATCTGTTCGGCCAAATGGCCTCTGGGAATGCTTGTGCATCTTTTCTTTTGTCAAACCTGAAGCTTTGAGAAATAGTGAAAATAGTCACGATTACATATTAATAAGTGATGGGTCTGGGGCTCGAACCCATGTCTTCCTGGCCCTGACTCATCACTCCTCTCCTATATAACCTGAGTCTTCTGATTGACTGTTGTCTTGTTATCTGCAAGGGACCTTTCTTCATCTGTGCAGCCTCAGTCCAGGTGCATTGTGGGAACTCAGGAAAAGAGCATTGAATTATCTGTGTGGATGAACTTTTCTCTCTAGCGCCACATACTGCCCTCTACTCCATTACATGCTTCATTTCATGGCGCTGGAGGTTTTTGAACTGGATGAACCAGGGATGGTGGCCATGTCAAACTCCACTGGATTGACTTTCAAAGCCAGTTAATGGCAGCCTAATCCTGTGAGTGTTTGTCCATGCGTAAAACCTTCTCAGTGAACTCACAGCATCTGCTGTTACCCATTCCATGATGTTGTTTTTAATATTATGAACTGAAAACTGTCCTTTAAAGTTTCCATTATTTTCTTATATCTGTGTTGAAAGAAACATATACTATATTTTAATCATATACAGACACACACACAGACACAGATACACACACACATACACACAGATATATACACATGTACTATATTACAAAGTTTCCAGTTATAGCCATTTAAATACAAGGCCATAGGTACTTCTTCTTTTTTTCTAAAAATATCTTTCATCCACCCCCATAAGCACACTAACAGAAAGACCAAGGGCATCTTCTATATAACATCTCCCATTAAATTTTAATTTCAATGATAGAAAAAAAAAGATAAGAAAAGAGGATTACCTTAAAGGCATGTTAAACACTGAAATAATGGATTCCTTGGTATGTGAAGATAATTGCTAATAAAAGTTGAATATTTAAGAGTCCAGTTGACCTAGTTATTTCCCAGCGAAAAGATATTACAATAAATTTTCTGTACTTAACCAATTTATTGGAGTTAAATATTATTTAATATAAAAATTACCTATTAAAATGAAAAGATTTTATTCATAATATATTATGTACTATATATGATAGAATATATACAGGTTGGACAAAAGTAGGTTTACAGTTATTTGTAAGGAAAATAATACAATAATAATAATACAAGAATAAACTCTTTTGTGTACTTACAACTATGAACCTACTTTTGCCCCACCCTTTGTTCTATTATATTGAAATATATATTCTATCTATTATGCTCAAATATATATATATTTGTGTATATAAATGCTCGCTCTCTCCAAAACAAATCTCTCATTGGAAAAGTAGTAATTCCATAAGGGCTGTGATAATTTCTCTTTTGTTCACTATTGTCAAAAACTGTAACTGACATATAGTATGTGATCACATATATTTGTTGAAGTAATTACCAATGGAACTAACCTTAAGGATTTTTAATGACAATAATAGCATTATGCTAGGCATTAAATGGCGCTGGTGATTTGAACATGAATTTGACCCTGTTCTCTGTTCTTAAGAACCTAATGAGTATGTTTGATATTTGTCATATTACATAGGGTAAGGCCTAACTTTTAATTATTCCCATGTCCAAAATGTGGAAGCCAAGGCTCAGGGAAACAGAGATTTGCTCAAGTTTGCACGGCTAGTCAATGGAAAGCCAGGACTAGAACCCAGAATTTCTACCAGAAATTTATTTCAAAAATTGTATTACATGCCAATGATTAAAGTGCACATGCTTTAAGAGAGGAACCTAAAGGAATGAGCCTGAAGTGGGTACCTAGTGTCCTCAGCCTCTGGCCTGATTCTCAAAGACCACACAGGTGCTTGAGAGGGTCGCAACAAAGTCAAACCATCCACGTGACTTATGAACGTTAGGAGAGCTCTTGGGAAATGATTGAACCCAGAGTATAGAGACCTCCTGAAGTTATGTGTGGAGGTCACGGAAGAACCACTCAGCCAGGGTTTTCAACTCTGGAATGTCCTGCTCGTGAAGCTTCAGAGAGAGTCACACGGTCTTATTGGTCTCTACCGATAAACACAAATGACTAATTTGAACATGGCACCCTGTGTGGTTTACTTTGGATACTTGGTAATTATAACAGAATGGCCCTGTGTCCTCAAGGAAAAAGATACTGATAAAATACCAAAATTTGGAAGAATTGGTGCTAGCCCCTACTTCTGGAAGTAAATATGTTAGCTTTTTAAATCATGTGTTTGTATTTCTAGGAACATAACTTATAGAAACAATCGAAAATAACAGAAATTTTTGAGAAAATGACTTCATTTTATGTATTAATTTTAAATAATGAAAACAGGAAAATAGTCAACATAAGGTGGTGCATGCATTCTATGAGAAGTGTCTGTGTGACCACCTAACAGCTACCTAAAATATGTATAATTGCTATAAAATGCAAAACATTCATTGTATAGTCCTAATTTACAGTTGGAAATTATTCAGTCAAATAAGATTTCACTTTCTTAAGGCATTGTTACTCCAATATTAGGTTCCTAGGATCCAAAAGAAATCTTTTTGGTGATTTGAGAAAATTAGTTTTCCCCCCATGGCATGAACTGTGCATTCCCAAAATACCCAATAGAAACACTTTTATTATAAAGTATAAAGTGAACTATATATGTGTGTTCTAACACACAGAAATTTTTAAAGGAAATAAAATATGAAGTGCTATTCTCCTTTCAGAATCTTTATTTTAATGATTTCCTTTACCAGCCCAAACAAACAAAGAATGGAAAAGATTATATTAAAACCATATGAAGCTTGCTAGTCACTCTCTGAATGATCCTAGTTAAGTCCATGTCATTTAGTTTTACTATCTTTTACTTAAGTTTTAACTGAAAATCTCATATATCAGTTCTTGCAGCAATCAGATCATTTTTCAATTTACTAGTCAGTCCAGATTTTTGGAGGGCATTTTAACACAGAGCATATGCGCTGTAAAATTGTAATAATAGTACTTCTTCGCTTATTCCTGTTTTATTCCCCCACACAAAGTAAGATATATCCTGTAGTCTAAATGAAAGCGCATTATAATATTTAAACTATTAACTCTTATTGTTAGGATTAATAACCATTTTAATTATTGCATGAGTAATGAATGAGTCTGATTCTCTACGGGGGGAGGGATCAAAAGGAAGAGGTTTTTATGAATCACTTCTTTTTTTAGGGAGTAGTTTTACTCTTAAGATCAGTAGTATTATCTCTTTTCAAATAAGAACGTGAACACAGCGGGGTTAGAGAACTGATTCAAGGCTATTCAGATCGGATATAAATGGCGTCGCCAAAACGTGACGTTGGGGCTTCTGTTTTCAAATCCACCTTTTCAATCATTACTGTGTACTTCTGCCTCTCAGATCCCTCTGAATCTGAGGCCAAGGTCCTCCGTGGTTCCGCACAGACTCATTATCCCCAGGTTCTGCACATCATAACTCTCTCGGCTGCCACAGTCTGTTCCCACCCGATGAGCCTCCTCGTGCTGTCACTGGAGACCCAGGCTCCCCTGACACTTTTCTCTCCTCTCTGACTCAATTAAAAATCGGGTTCCTGTATCTTCTGCTCCAAGTTTCCTGTGATGGCCCAGATAGATTAGATGTGGAGAAACATACAGTGAGGATGCCTCTGTTACTCTTCACATTGTCTATTTTAAATTCTCTCTGAAGATTTTTTTTAATATAATTTGGGACTTGTGAGAGCAAAGTCCTCCATGTGGAATGACTAATAGAAAGAAAAAAAGAAAGAAAAACCCAACACCCTATTATCTCTATTTCTATTTCTCTATTTCTGTGTCTACCTACCTGTATGTCTATAATGTTGGCACCAAACTCCTAGACTTCAAAAGCAATGCCAGCTTCCAGCGAATGTGTCATTAGCTGTTATTAATCAAGTTCTATGGCTGCGGGCTCAGTTCTTTAAATGGTCCGGCAGGACCCTCTCCTTCTGTGTTATGGGCTGCGGCGCACAGCAGAGAGCCACTAAAGCTTTGCTGAGTGCACTTCCACAGAGGTCACCTAAGAACAGAAGAAGTTGGGAACCAGATACGTATCCCTTTTACATCTTTAAAGGCAGACCTTTCAATGCCTGCTTAAGGGAAGGGATGCTTTTTTTTTTCTTTTTTCAATGAGGACAGAAATCTGGCACAAACCCAATTTTAAAAAAAAGTAATTCTGAGGTGTCATTTTCCTGTAATTTTCTTAACAGGAGTTACTTTACCCTACAGTATCCCATACATTCTAAAGGTGGCCGCATTTATTGTCGGGCACTGAATTTTCACTGGGGTGCGAATTTTCTCCCCCAAAGAGTGGGTCTGGTTGACAGGGAGACCTGGATTTGTGTCTGAGTTCTGCCCTGTAGTCGCCGTCGTGGATTTGAGCCTATTGGAAGCAGAGATGGAGAAAAGAGTTTGAAAAAAAGGAGATTCAGGAAGTACCAATAAGGATATGAGCTAGAGAAACTGGGAAGGATAAGGGGTCAACAAAGGATGCGATTGTTCGGCAGGTTATGGGTGACTGCGGCCAAGCCTCAGTTCCACTGGGAAACTCTAAGGCAGGGGTCCCCAAACTTTTTACACAGGGGGCCAGTTCACTGTCCCTCAGACCGTTGGAGGGCCGGACTATAAAAAAAACTATAAAAAAATCCCTATGCACACTGCACATATCTTATTTTAAAGTAAAAAAACAAAACGGTAACAAATACAATATTTAAAATAAAGGACAAGTAAAATTTTTTTTTTTTTTTTTTGCATTTTTCTGAAGCTGGAAACAGGGAGAGACAGTCAGACAGACTCCCGCATGTGCCCAACCGGGATCCACCCGGCACGCCCACCAGGGGCGACGCTCTGCCCACCAGGGGGCGATGCTCTGCCCATCCTGGGCGTCGCCATGTTGCGACCAGAGCCACTCTAGCACCTGAGGCAGAGGCCACAGAGCCATCCCCAGCGCCCGAGCCATCTTTGCTCCAATGGAGCCTTGGCTGCGGGAGGGGAAGAGAGAGACAGAGAGGAAGGCGTGGCAGAGGGGTGGAGAAGCAAATGGGCGCTTCTCCTGTGTGCCCTGGCCGGGAATCGAACCCGGGTCCTCCGCACGCTAGGCCGACGAAGGACAAGTAAATTTAAATCAACAAACTGACCAGTATTTCAATGGGAACTATGGGCCTGCTTTTGGCTAATGAGATGCTCAATATGCTCCTCTCACTGACCACCAATGAAGGAGGTGCCCCTTCCGGAAGTGCAGCAGGGGCCGGATGAATGGCCTCAGGGGGCCGCATGTGTCCCACGGGCCGTAGTTTGGGGACCCCTGCTCTAAGGAATAGTCAAGAACAGTCCTGTGCCTCAGCACTGTCCTTCCAGAGGGGAAACAGCTAAATCCTTTTTTCCCCAACTTCCATTAATCATTGTCTGAATGGTACTCCTGAGACCCCTATCTCCTTGGCACTTCTGGTCTACCCGATGAACAGACAAGAAAAAGCCCTCAAGTGGAAAGTTACAGTGTGACCGACCCTCTCAGCACATATAGGAACCATGAGTTTGAAGAGGAGACGGGCGGGGCTCCTACAGTGTTTGCTACATTAAATAGGTGACTGAACCCCTCTCGCCCTCATCAGTAGAATGGGCACAATAATTAGTTTCACCATGTGGTTTTGAAGGACTGATGGAAAGTGTGAGTAAAATGCCTAACATAGTTCTTAACACCAGGGGCACGCACAGAACTATGTTTCACTTTCAAGAGAGAGTTGATCATGTTTAATATAATGTTAATGTTAATATAACTATAATGATGACCTGATCATGTTAAAGGTAGTTGACAGTTAAATATGGTTAGGGTACTTGTAGAAAAGTTCTAAGACAGTAGTCCCTTCTCTGGGCCACATGATGAAAGTGCTTGCAAAATAATGTTTAAAGTGCTTTTATCCAGGGAAAGAAGTGCTTTATGTGCAGGTGGGGTGAGGGGTAGAGGTGAATTATGGGTCCACTTACTCAGCGGTGAAGTGTATCAACTCCTGGGAAAGGAAAGGTCAGGTAGAAGGAGGGAGGTGGAGAAATAATTGCAAAGCATCTTGCTCAGTAATTGTAAATACCCTAGAAAAGGCTAAAAGAATTATTATGGTGCTACATGCTGATTGTGGCCAAGTCCACCTTGAGCAGGTGGGTCAACTTACTTAAGCAAGAGAAGAAATAAAGGATGCAGGAGGGAGTCAGCAACATTGAAATCTTCAGTTATTTTCAAGGATTATGAACATCCACCATTTATTGGGAAGTTATGTTTGCATTACATTAGTTACTCCCTGTGAGGGCAATACCTGCATTTGACTTTAAGCTGCCAATATGTGAAAATAAAATTCTCCCTAGTAATGTTCCTTTTCCTGTAAAGCAAAACAACAAAATACCCAATGCAGAAGAAATCCCAATGCAAAATAAAAGTAACTTGAAGACCATTCAAATCATACTATTTTATTTGACATACCTAGGTAAATTAAATGCTCTTCTAGGAATGTTTCAGGCTCACAGCTTCATTCAAGGCTTACCTGGGATTTGACATTTAACAGCATCAAGTTGGTGGGGGATGCACAAAAGGAGAAATAGACCTGAATTGAAATGATGGCTTTGTCCTTTAACAGACGTGAGACAATAACATAACTACTGCTAGCCTCAGTTTTTATTTCTATTATAATGTAACTAAGTAGAATAAAACGAGTACCGTTGGAGATGGTTGGAGGAGAAATCAAGAATGAAGCTACAGGTGACAGTGGAAGCAGCAGGGTGTATGAAGGTGAGAACAGGGATCCAGAGCCAAAGGCTTTGAGTCTGAGCCGTAGTTGTGCCACTTCCTCTTTGTGACTTTGGGCAAGTCGTTTCTCTCCTGCATACTTTAGTTTCCTTATCTTAGCCATGCTGTTGTTGAGGGGAGTAACATTTTTGTTAACACAGCCCAGGCAATTAGTACAGTGTATGGAATGTGGCAAAGGTTAATTAAGCATTAACCTTTGTTATTATGTCTTAAATTTTGGATGAAGGGCTTTATGAAAATCCATTAATCCTATCAGTACTATGAATAAAGGCTAGCGACATCTTCATTTAATAGATGGGTGAATGTTGTTTCAAGACATTATTTTTACTTGCCTAATTTTATACAACTAATATATAACTGAGACCAGTTTGCTTCTAGAGGACTCCGAAATAAGCTCCCACCCATATGGCTCTTTGAGAAACTAGGCAAAGCAAGGACTAAAAGTAAGGATAATATCTTTGCTGGAAATTCAGACTTGGACAGCTAGAGGATGTTGGCACTAAAAAAACAAACAAACAAAAAAGGTTTATTATCTTATGGCTGTGAATAGAAACAGTAGGCGGGACTTGCTAATCCATTCAGAAGGCCCTTATGTTTGGTGCGGTTGGTGATGTCATCATGGATAGAGCCAAGTATTATCCGATATTAAACAAACTTAGACAAATAAAACTCTCTTTTTTAAAAAAGCTATTTCCATTGATCTATATGCCTGTTCTTATGCCAGTACCAAGATGTTTTGAGTACAATGTCCTTGTAGTATAACTTGATATCAGGAAGTGTGATACCTCCCATATTATTCTTCCTTTACAGGATTGCTGAGGCTATTCGTGTTCTTTATTGGTTGCATATAAATTTTTGGAATATGTGTTCTATATCTTTGAAGTATGTCATTGGTGTTTTAATTGGTATTGCGCTGAATTTAGAAATTGCTTGGAACAGAACAGAGAACCCAGAAATAAACCCACACCTTTATGGACAACTGATATTTGACAAAGGAGGTAAGAGCATACAATGGAGTAAAGGCAGCCTCTTTAACAAATGGTGTTGGGAAACTTGGACAGCTACCTGCAAAAAAATGAAACTAGACCACCAACTTACACCACTCACAAAAATAAACTTAAAATGTATAAAAGACTTAAATGTAAGCTGTGAAACCATAAGCATCTTAGAAGAAAACATAGGCAGTAAACTCTCCAACATCTCTCATAGCAATATATTTGCTGATTTATCTCCACGGGCAAGTGAAATAAAGGACAGAATAAACAAATAGGACTATATCAAACTAAAAAGTTTTTCACAACTAAAGACAATAAGAACAAACACAAACTACACAAGTGGGATAAAATAAAAATACAAACTACACAATGGGAGAACATATCCAACAATATGTCTGATAAGGGGTTAATAACCAAAATTTATAAAGAACTTGTAAAACTCAACACCAGGAAGATAAACAATCCAATCAAAATATGGACGAAAGAAATGAATAGACACTTCTGCAAAGAGGACATACGATGGCCAATAGGCAGATGAAAAAATGCTCAACATCACTAATCATTAAAGAAATGCAAATTAAAACCACAATGAGATATCACCTCACACCAATCAGAATGGCGCTCATCAACAAAACAACACAGAATAAGTGCTGGCAAGGATGTGGAGAAAAGCGAACCCTCCTGCACTGCTGGTGGGAACACAGACTGGTGCAACCACTGTGGATAACATGGAGATTTCTCAAAAAATTAAAAAAAAACCTGCCTTTTGACCCAGCTATCCCACTGTTAGGAATATACCCCAAGAACACCATAGCACTGTTTGAAAAGGAGAAATGCACCCCCGTGTTTATGGCAGCATTGTTCACAATAGCGAAGATCTGGAAACAGCCCAAGTGTCCATCAGTGGATGAGTGGATTAAAAAGCATTGTTATAATACATATATACAATGGAATACTATGGGGCATGAAAAAGAAGGAAATCTTACCTTTTGTGACAACATGGATGAATCTGGAAACTATTATGTTAAGTGAAATAAGCCAGACAGAGAAAGAAAAATATCATATGACCTCACTCATTTGAGGAATCCCATGAACAATGTGAACTGAGAAACGGAATTGAGACAGTGGAGAGATCAAAGGGACCAGAGGAAAAGAGGACAGAGGGAAACAGGATGATAGGATGGGATAAACCTGAAGGGAAGGGGGGAGGGTGCTAGGAAGAGGGAGCACGGGAGATGTTGAGGGGAATAGAGGGGAAGGGGGTGCATTTGGGGTAACACTAGAATCTATGTAAACATAATAAATTAAAATAAATAAAAATAAAATAAAAAATTAAACAAGAGCTATTTTCTTCCTTTGCTTAAGATTGAAGTACACACTTAAAATCATATAACCACAATGTGTGTGTGTGTGTGTGTGTGTGTGTGTATTTTTTTTCTTACTGGAGACTATAAATTGGCCTAGGTGTCTGAAACCAAGGGAGGACTTGGGAGATGGTCTGACAAGCCCATGTCTGAGTTCTGAACATTGCTGTGAAAGTTCAGAAAAGCAAATGGCTAATTCCAGGTAGAAATGAGAGGTGGGAAGCATGATCACAGATCAGCTTTACCTTGAGGCTGTGACGAGACGTATGAAAGCTATCATTCTTCTATAATGAGTGTTTTATTGATAGGAAATTTAGAACTCCTTTGCTCAATTACCTTTTATTTTACTTCCTTTAAAACTCATTATTCTCTAGGGGACCATCCGCTCAGTTACCTGTCTCAGACACAAGTCATTAAACATATCCAGCAGCAAACAGTAAACATATTCACCGTGCTCCATTGTACAGGAAGCACGGAATCGGCAAGGAAAGACAGGTTAATGGGACCTCTTGAATCTTGAACGGAAACTTTCCTCAGCTGCACCAATTAACATGTTTGAAAACTAGAATTAATCATCACAGCAAGTTCAACTTCAATTACCATTACAAATGTTTATTTATTTTTGCAGAACAATTGACATCTAATTAGCATGTTAAGAGCTGCTTGTGTTTAGATATTAATCAGCTGTCTTTAAAAATCTTATCAGAGTTATTAGTTTAGGGTAAGCCAGGCATAGGAATACTCATAATTAACTTCTAACACTACATGATTTATATCTCAAGTAATTGCTAGAAGTATAACCATAGATTCACTGGTTCAGTCATTTATTCATTCAATAACATGTTGTGTCAGAAACCGTGTGTTCCCTAAAATACACTAAGGTTATTCTGCTGAATGATCTTTGCCCCTGTATGTATCATAGAAATACGATTTGTCAAAGGTTTTGGGAGATGCCCTGGTAAATAGACTGGCCTTGCCTATAAAGCTTTATCCAAATTTTACTATCCCTATAATATTTCATTATTACTTAAAACATTGTATTTTCAATATCCACAAGTTGATCATTTTCAGTGGACTATGAATTTTTCAAAAACTGACATTGAAGTCTTCATTCTAGTTTGTACTTGTAGTTAATAACACAATGCCTGGAAAATTATAGCTAATTATAAAATTTATTTAAAAGAGAAAATTGTCTACTTGTATGATCTGTTGTTTAAAACGTGGCCTCTAGGTCCTGGCCTGTTGGCTCAGTGGTAAGAGTGTTGGCTTGGCATATGGACATCCTGGGTTTAATTCCTGGTCAGGGCACACAGGAGAAGCAACCTTCTGTTTCTCAACCCTCCTCCTCTTCGTTGTATCTCACTTTTCCCCTCCTGCATCCATGGCTCGGTTGGAGCAAGTTGT